>NC_057807.1:416966664-416967626 GCF_018294505.1 Triticum aestivum
TTTACACTATAGTTGAACTAGCTCTATAACCGAGTATAAATAATTTTACACTAGAGTTGAACTAGCTCTATAACCTAGTACAAATAATTTTACACTAGCATTGAACTAGGTCTATAACCTAGTACGAATCATTTTCCACTAGAATTGACCTAGCTCTATAACCTAGTACAAATCATTTTACACTAGAGTTGAACTAGCTGTATGACCTAGTACGCACACTTTTAGACTAGAGTTGAACTAGCTCTATAACCTAGTACAAACAATTTCACATTAGAATTGAACTAGCTCTATTACCTAGTAGAAATAATTTTACACTAGAGTTGAACTAGCTCTATAACCTAGTACAAATAATTTTACACTAGAAATGAATTAGCACTATAACCTAGTACACATAATTTTACACTAGCATTGTACTAGGGCTATAACCTAGTACAAATCATTTTACATTAGAGTTGAACTAGCTCTATAACCTAGAACAAATAATTTTACACTAGAGTTGTACTAGCTCTATAACCTAGTACAAATCATTTTACACCATAGTTGAACTATCTCTATAACCTAGTATAAATAATTTTACACTAGAAAAGAACTAGCTCTATAACATAGTACAAATAATTTTACACTACAGTTGAACTAGCTCTATAACCTAGTACAAATAATTTTACACTAGAAATGAATTAGCACTATAACCTAGTACACATAATTTTACACTAGCATTGTACTAGGGCTATAACCTAGTACAAATCATTTTACACTAGAGTTGAACTAGCTCTATGACCTAGTACACACAATTTTAGACTAGAGGTTAACTAGCTCTATAACCTAGTACAAATAATTTCAAACTAGAGTTGAACTAGCTCAAAAACTAGTACAAATAATTTCACACTAGAGTTGAACTAGCTCTATAACCTAGTACAAATAATTTTACATTAGAATCGAACTAGCTCTATTACTTAGTAGAA
>NC_057807.1:416968029-416968816 GCF_018294505.1 Triticum aestivum
CACACAATTTTAGACTAGATTTGACTACCTCTATAACCTAGTACAAATAATTTTAAACTAGAGTTGAACTAGCTCTATAATCTAGTACAAATAATTTTACATTAGAGTTGAACTAGCTCTATAACCTAGACCAAATAATTTTACACTAGAGTTGAACTAGCTCTATAACCTAGTACAAATCATTTTACACCATAGTTGAACTATCTCTATAACCTAGTATAAATAATTTTACACTAGAAAAGAACTAGCTCTATAACATAGTACAAATAATTTTACACTAGAGTTGAACTAGCTCTATAACCTAGTACAAATAATTTTACACTAGAAATGAATTAGCACTATAACCTAGTACACATAATTTTACACTAGCATTGTACTAGGGCTATAACCTAGTACAAATCATTTTACACTAGAGTTGAACTAGCTCTATGACCTAGTACACACAATTTTAGACTAGAGGTTAACTAGCTCTATAACCTAGTACAAATAATTTCAAACTAGAGTTGAACTAGCTCAAAAACTAGTACAAATAATTTCACACTAGAGTTGAACTAGCTCTATAACCTAGTACAAATAATTTTACATTAGAATCGAACTAGCTCTATTACTTAGTAGAAATAATTTTACACTAGAGTTGAACTAGCTCTATAACCTAGTACAAATAATTTTACACTAGAAATGAACTAGCTCTATTATCTAGTACAAGTAATTTTACACTAGAACTGAACTAGCTCTATAACCTATTACAAATCATTTTACACTAGAGTTGAACTAGCTCTATGACCTA
>NC_057807.1:416969299-416976288 GCF_018294505.1 Triticum aestivum
AAGTAATTTTACACTAGAACTGAACTAGCTCTATAACCTAGTACAAATCATTTTACACTAGAGTTGAACTAGCTCTATGACCTACTACACATAATTTTAGACTAGAGTTGAACTAGCTCTATAACCTAGTACAAATAATTTTAAACTAGAGTTGAAGTACCTCTATAACCTAGTACAAATAATTTTACACTAGAGTTGAACTAGCTTTATAACCTAGTATAAATAATTTTACACTAAAATCATACTAGCTCTATAACCTAGTACAAATCATTTTACACTAGAGTTGAACTAGCTCTATATCCTAGTACAAATAATTTTACACTAGAAATGAACTCGCTCAATAAACTAGTACAAATAATTTTACACTAGAATTGAACTAGCTCTATGAACTAGTACAAATACTTTTACACTAGAGTTGAACTAGCCCTATAACCTAGTACAAATAATTATACACATGAAATTAACTAGCTCTATAACCTGGTACACATAATTTTACACTAGCACTAAACTAGGGCTATAGCCTAGTAAATATCATTTTACACTATAGTTGAACTAGCTCTATAACCGAGTATAAATAATTTTACACTATAGTTGAACTAGCTCTATAACCTAGTACAAATAATTTTACAGTAGCATTGAACTAGTTCTATAACCTAGTACAAATCATTTTACACTGGAGTTGAACTAGCTCTATGACCTAGTACACACAATTTTAGACTAGAGTTGACTACCTCTATAACCTAGTACAAGTAATTTTAAACTAGAGTTGAACTAGCTCCATAACCTATTACAAATAATTTTACACTAGAAATGAATTAGCTCTATAACCTAGTACACATAATTTTACACTAGCATTGAAGTAGGGCTATAACCTAGTAAATATCATTTTACACTATAGTTGAACTAGCTCTATAACCGAGTATAAATAATTTTACACTAGAGTTGAACTAGCTCTATAACCTAGTACAAATAATTTTACACTAGCATTGAACTAGGTCTATAACCTAGTACAAATAATTTTCCACTAGAATTGACCTAGCTCTATAACCTAGTACAAATCATTTTACACTAGAGTTGAACTAGCTCTATGACCTAGTACACACAATATTAGACTAGAGTTGAACTAACTCTATAACCTAGTACAAACAATTTCGCATTAGAATTGAACTAGCTCTATTACCTAGTAGAAATAATTTTACACTAGAGTTGAACTAGCTCTATAACCTAGTACAAATAATTTTACACTAGAAATGAACTAGCTCTTATCTAGTACAAAAAAATTTACACTAGAACTGAACTAGCTCTATAACCTAGTACAAATCATTTTACACTAGAGTTGAACTAGCTCTATGACCTAGTACACACAATTTTAGACTAGAGTTGACTACCTCTATAACCTATTACAAATAATTTTAAATTAGAGTTGAACTAGCTCTATAATCTAGTACAAATAATTTTACACTAGAGTTGAACTAGCTCTATAACCTAGAACAAATAATTTTACACTACAGTTGAACTAGCTGTATAACCTAGTACAAATCATTTTACACCATAGTTGAACTATCTCTATAACCTAGTATAAATAATTTTACAGTAGAAAAGAACTAGCTCTATAACATAGTACAAATAATTTTACACTAGAGTTGAACTAGCTCTATAACCTAGTACAAATAATTTTACACTAGAAATGAATTAGCACTATAACCTAGTACACATAATTTTACACTAGCATTGTACTAGGGCTATAACCTAGTACAAATCATTTTACACTAGAGTTGAACTAGCTCTATGACCTAGTACACACAATTTTAGACTAGAGGTTAACTAGCTCTATAACCTAGAACAAATAATTTCAAACTAGAGTTGAACTAGCTCAAAAACTAGTACAAATAATTTCACACTAGAGTTGAGCTAGCTCTATAACCTAGTACAAATAATTTTACATTAGAATCGAACTAGCTCTATTACTTAGTAGAAATAATTTTACACTAGAGTTGAACTAGCTCTATAACCTAGTACAAATAACTTTGCACTAGAAATGAACTAGCTCTATTATCTAGTAGAAGTAATTTTACACTAGAACTGAACTAGCTCTATAACCTAGTACAAATCATTTTACACTAGAGTTGAACTAGCTCTATGACCTACTACACATAATTTTAGACTAGAGTTGAACTAGCTCTATAACCTAGTACAAATAATTTTAAACTAGAGTTGAAGTACCTCTATAACCTAGTACAAATAATTTTACACTAGAGTTGAACTAGCTTTATAACCTAGTATAAATAATTTTACACTAAAATCATACTAGCTCTATAACCTAGTACAAATCATTTTACACTAGAGTTGAACTAGCTCTATAACCTAGTACAAATAATTTTACACTAGAAATGAACTCGCTCAATAAACTAGTACAAATAATTTTACAATAGAATTAAACTAGCTCTAAAAACTAGTACAAATACTTTTACACTAGAGTTGAACTTGCCCTATAACCTAGTACAAATAATTTTACACTTGAAATGAACTAGCTCTATAACCTGGTACACATAATTTTACACTAGCACTGAACTAGGGCTATAGCCTAGTAAATATCATTTTACACTATAGTTGAACTAGCTCTATAATCGAGTATAAATAATTTTACACTAGAGTTGAACTAGCTCTATAACCTAGTACAAATAATTTTACAGTAGCATTGAACTAGTTCTATAACCTAGTACAGATCATTTTCCACTAGAATTGACCTAGATCTATAACCTAGTACAAATCATTTATACTGGAGTTGAACTAGCTCTATGACCTAGTACACACAATTTTAGACTAGAGTTGACTACCTCTATAACCTAGTACAAGTAATTTTAAACTAGAGTTGAACTAGCTCTATAACCTAGTACAAATCATTTTCCACTAGAATTGACCTAGCTCTATAGCCTAGTACAAATCATTTTACACTAGAGTTGAACTAGCTCTATGACCTAGTACACACAATTTTAGACTAGAGTTGAACTAGCTCTATAACCTAGTACAAACAATTTAACATTAGAATTGAACTAGCTCTATTACCTAGTAGAAATAATTTTACACTAGAGTTGAACTAGCTCTATAACCTAGTACAAATAATTTTACACTAGAAATGAACTAGCTCTTATCTAGTACCAAAAAAATTTACACTAGAACTGAACTAGCTCTATAACCTAGTACAAATCATTTTACACTAGAGTTGAACTAGCTCTATGACCTAGTACACACAATTTTAGACTAGAGTTGACTACCTCTATAACCTAGTACAAATAATTTTAAACTAGAGTTGAACTAGCTCTATAATCTAGTACAAATAATGTTACACTAGAGTTGAACTAGCTCTATAACCTAGAACAAATAATTTTACACTAGAGTTGAACTAGCTCTATAACCAAGTACAAATCATTTTACACCATAGTTGAACTATCTCCATAACCTAGTATAAATAATTTTACACTAGAAAAGAACTAGCTCTATAACATAGTACAACTAATTTTACACTAGAGTTGAACTAGGTCTATAACCTAGTACAAATAATTTTACACTAGAAATGAATTAGCACTATAACCTAGTACACATAATTTTACACTAGCATTGTACTAGGGCTATAACCTAGTACAAATCATTTTACACTATAGTTGAACTAGCTCTATGACCTAGTACACACAATTTTAGACTAGAGGTTAACTAGCTCTATAACCTAGTACAAATAATTTCAAACTAGAGTTGAACTAGCTCAAAAACTAGTACAAATAATTTCACACTAGAGTTGAACTAGCTCTATAACCTAGTACAAATAATTTTACATTAGAATCGGACTAGCTCTATTACTTAGTAGAAATAATTTTACACTAGAGTTGAACTAGCTCTATAACCTAGTACAAATAATTTTACACTAGAAATGAACTAGCTCTATTATCTAGTACAAGTAATTTTACACTAGAACTGAACTAGCTCTATAACCTAGTACAAATCATTTTACACTAGAGTTGAACTAGCTCTATGACCTACTACACATAATTTTAGACTAGAGTTGAACTAGCTCTATAACCTAGTACAATTAATTTTAAACTAGAGTTGAAGTACCTCTATAACCTAGTACAAATAATTTTACACTAGAGTTGAACTAGCTTTATAACCTAGTATAAATAATTTTACACTAAAATCATACTAGCTCTATAACCTAGTACAAATCATTTTACACTAGAGTTGAACTAGCTCTATAACCTAGTACAAATAATTTTACACTAGAAATGAACTCGCTCAATAAACTAGTACAAATAATTTTACACTAGAATTAAACTAGCTCTATAAACTAGTACAAATACTTTTACACTAGAGTTGAACTAGCCCTATAACCTAGTACAAATAATTTTACACTTGAAATGAACTAGCTCTATAACCTGGTACACATAATTTTAAACTAGCACTGAACTAGGGCTATAGCCTAGTAAATATCATTTTACACTATAGTTGAACTAGCTCTATAACCGAGTATAAATAATTTTACACTAGAGTTGAACTAGCTCTATAACCTAGTACAAATAATTTTATAGTAGCATTGAACTAGTTCTATAACCTAGTACAGATCATTTTCCACTAGAATTGACCTAGCTCTATAACCTAGTACAAATCATTTTACACTGGAGTTGAACTAGCTCTATGACCTAGTACACACAATTTTAGACTAGAGTTGACTACCTCTATAACCTAGTACAAGTAATTTTAAACTAGAGTTGAACTAGCTCTATAACCTAGTACAAATAATTTTACACTAGCATTGAACTAGGTCTATAACCTAGTACAAATCATTTTCCACTAGAATTGACCTAGCTCTATAACCTAGTACAAATCATTTTACACTATAGTTGAACTAGCTGTATGACCTAGTATGCACAATTTTAGACTAGAGTTGAACTAGCTCTATAACCTAGTACAAACAATTTCACATTAGAATTGAACTTGCTCTATTACCTAGTAGAAATAATTTTACACTAGAGTTGAACTAGCTCTATAACCTAGTACAAATAATTTTACACTATAAATGAACTAGCTCGTATCTAGTACAAAAAAATTTACACTAGAACTGAACTAGCTCTATAAATTAGTACAAATAATTTTACACTAGAGTTGAACTAGCTCTATGACCTAGTACACACAATTTTAGACTAGAGTTGACTACCTCTATAACCTAGAACAAATAATTTTAAACTAGAGTTGAACTAGCTCTATAATGTAGTACAAATAATTTTACATTAGAGTTGAACTAGCTCTATAACCTAGAACAAATAATTTTACACTAGAGTTGAACTAGCTCTATAACCTAGTACAAATCATTTTACACCATAGTTGAACTATCTCTATAACCTAGTATTAATAATTTTACACTAGAAAAGAACTAGCTCTATAACATAGTACAAATAATTTTACACTAGAGTTGAACTAGCTCTATAACCTAGTACAAATAATTTTACACTAGAAATGAATTAGCACTATTACCTAGTACACATAATTTTACACTAGCATTGTACTAGGGCTATAACCTAGTACAAATCATTTTACACTAGAGTTGAACTAGCTCTATGACCTAGTACACACAATTTTAGACTAGAGGTTAACTAGCTCTATAACCTAGTACAAATAATTTCAAACTAGAGTTGAACTAGCTCAAAAACTAGTACAAATAATTTCACACAAGAGTTGAACTAGCTCTATAACCTAGTACAAATAATTTTACATTAGAATCGAACTAGCTCTATTACTTAGTAGAAATAATTTTACACTAGAGTTGAACTAGCTCTATAACCTAGTACAAATAGTTTTACACTAGAAATGAACTAGCTCTATTATCTAGTACAAGTAATTTTACACTAGAACTGAACTTGCTCTATAACCTAGTACAAATCATTTTACACCAGAGTTGAACTAGCTCTATGACCTACTACACATAATTTTAGACTAGAGTTGAACTAGCTCTATAACCTAGTACAAATAATTTTACACTAGACATGAACTAGCTCTTATCTAGTACAAAAAAATTTACACTAGAACTGAACTAGCTCTATAGCCTAGTACAAATCATTTTACACTAGAGTTGAACTAGCTCTATGACCTAGTACACACAATTTTAGACTAGAGTTGACTACCTCTATAACCTAGTACAAATAATTTTAAACTAGAGTTGAACTAGCTCTATAACCTAGTACAAATCATTTTACACTAGAGTTGAACTAGCTCTATGACCTAGTACACACAATTTTAGACTAGAGTTGACTACCTCTATAACCTAGAACAAATAATTTTACACTAGAGTTGAACTAGCTCTATAACCTAGTACAAATAATTTTACACTAGAAATGAATTAGCACTATTACCTAGTACACATAATTTTACACTAGCATTGTACTAGGGCTATAACCTAGTACAAATCATTTTACACTAGAGTTGAACTAGCTCTATGACCTAGTACACACAATTTTAGACTAGAGGTTAACTAGCTCTATAACCTAGTACAAATAATTTCAAACTAGAGTTGAACTAGCTCAAAAACTAGTACAAATAATTTCACACAAGAGTTGAACTAGCTCTATAACCTAGTACAAATAATTTTACATTAGAATCGAACTAGCTCTATTACTTAGTACAAATAATTTTACACTAGAAATGAACTAGCTCTATAACCTAGTACAAATAGTTTTACACTAGAAATGAACTAGCTCTATTATCTAGTACAAGTAATTTTACACTAGAACTGAACTAGCTCTATAACCTAGTACAAATCATTTTACACCAGAGTTGAACTAGCTCTATGACCTACTACACATAATTTTAGACTAGAGTTGAACTAGCTCTATAACCTAGTACAAATAATTTTACACTAGAAATGAACTAGCTCTTATCTAGTACAAAAAAATTTACACTAGAACTGAACTAGCTCTATAACCTAGTACAAATAATTTTAAACT
>NC_057807.1:416976510-416979586 GCF_018294505.1 Triticum aestivum
TCTAGTACAAATAATTTTACACTAGAGTTGAACTAGCTCTATAACCTAGAACAAATAATTTTACACTAGAGTTGAACTAGCTCTATAACCTAGTACAAATCATTTTACACCATAGTTGAACTATCTCTATAACCTAGTATAAATAATTTTACACTAGAAAAGAACTAGCTCTATAACATAGTACAAATAATTTTACACTAGAGTTGAACTAGGTCTATAACCTAGTACAAATAATTTTACACTAGAAATGAATTAGCACTATAACCTAGTACACATAATTTTACACTAGCATTGTACTAGGGCTATAACCTAGTGTGACGCCCCCGATTCAATCGTACACTAATCATGCACGCAAATGTGTACGATCAAGATCAGGGACTCACGGGAAGATATCACAACACAACTCTACAAATAAAAAAAAAGTCATACAAGCATCATAATACAAGCCAGGGGCCTCGAGGGCTCGAATACAAGTGCTCGATCATAGACGAGTCAGCGGAAGCAACAATATCTGAGTACAGACATAAGTTAAACAAGTTTGCCTTAAGAAGGCTAGCACAAACTGGGATACAAATCGAAAGAGGCGCAGGCCTCCTGCCTGGGATCCTCCTAACTACTCCAGGTCGTCGTCAGCGGGCAGCACGTAGTAGTAGGCACCTCCGGTGTAGTAGGGGTCGTCGTCGACGGTGGCGTCTGGCTCCTGGACTCCAGCATCTGGTTGCGACAACCAGAAAGGAAGGAAAAGGGGAAAAAAGGGGAGAAAGCAACCGTGAGTACTCATCCAAAGTACTCGCAAGCAAGGAACTACACTACATATGCATGGGTATATGTGTAAGGAGGCCATATCAGTGGACTGAACTACAGAATGCCAGAATAAGAGGGGGATAGCTAATCCTGTCGAAGACTACGCTTCTGGCAGCCTCCGTCTTGCATCAAGTATAAGAGAGTAGATTGAAGTCCTCCAAGTAGCATCTCCAAGTAACATCTCATAGCATAATCCTACCCGGCGATCCTCCCCTCGTTGCCCTGTGGAAAAGCGATCACCGGGTTGTCTGTGGAACTTGGAAGGGTGTGTTTTATTAAGTATCCGGTTCTAGTTGTCATAAGGTCAAGGTACAACTCCAAGTCGTCCTGTTACCGAAGATCACGGCTATTCGAATAGATTAACTTCCCTGCAGGGGTGCACCACATTCCCCAACACGCTCGATCCCATTTGGCCGGACACACTTTCCTGGGTCATGCCCGGCCGCGGAAGATCAACACGTCGCAGCCCCACCTAGGCTCAACAGAGAGGCCAGCACGCCGGTCTAAACCTAAGCGCACAGGGGTCTGGGCCCATCGCCCATAGCACACCTGCACGTTGCGTACGCGGCCGAAAGCAGAACTAGCCCCCTTAATACAAGAGCAGGCTTACGTTCCAATCCGGCGCGCGCCGCTCCGTCGCTGACGTCTGAAGGGCTTCGACTGATACCACGACGTCGGGATACCCATAACTACTCCCACGTAGATGGTTAGTGCGTATAGTCTCGTAGCCGACTCAGATCAAATACCAAGATCTCGTTAAGCGTGTTAAGTATCCGCGAACGCCGAACAAGGCCAGGCCCACCTGTCTCCTAGGTGGTCTCAACCTGCCCTGTCGCTCCGCCAAAAAGATCCACACAGAGGGCCGTCGGGACAAAGGTCCTTTCAGCCCCCAATCCGTGAATCACTCGCGGGTACTCTTCGAGCTGACCCGACTTTAGTCACCATCTGTATAGTATGTATGTATGTATAGTATATACCCGTGATCACCTCCCAGGTGATCACGGCCCGATAGTATAGCAAGGCAGACTGACAAGAATGTAGGGCCAATGATGATAAACTAGCATCCTATACTAAGCATTTAGGATTGCAGGTAAGGTATCAACAGGTGTAGCAACAATGTCAAGCTATGCATCAGAATAGGATCAACGGAAAGCAGTAACATGCTACACTACTCTAATGCAAGCAGTATAGAGTAGAATAGGCGAAATCTGGTGATCAAGGGGGGGGTTGCCTGGTTGCTCTGGCAAGAGAGAGGGGTCGTCAACTCCGTAGTCGAACTGGGCAGCAGCAGCGTCGGTCTCGTAGTCTACCGGAGAGAAGAGGGGGAAGAAACAATGAATACCAAGTAAACAGATGCATATCGATGCATGACATGTCAAGAAGCGATGCTCGGCGTGCCCTAACGTGGTATGAGGTGGTACTGGTTAAGGGGGGAATCATCCGGGAAAGTATTCCCGGTGTTTCGTGTTTTCGGGCAGAGGAGACGGAGGGGGAAAGTTGCGGGTTCGATAGGTTAGGGGGGTGTGGCGGACGAACGGACTGCGTATCCGGAATCGTCTCGTCGTTCTGAGCAACTTTCATGTTGAAAATATTTTAATCCGAGTTACGGATTAAAAGATATGATTTTCTAAAGTTTTAAATCATTTTTAGAATTTATTTAATTTATTTAATTCAACATTATCCAAAACAGTGTTTGCTGACGTCCTCATGACGTCAGCATGACGTCAGCAGTCAACAGAGGTGTTGACTGGTCAAACTGACGTGTGGGTCCAGTGGGACCCACCTGTCATCCTCTGATTAGGTTAATTAGGGTTTAATTAACTAATTACTGTTTAATTAAACTAATTAGTCAATTAGGTTAATCTAATTATGATTAACTAATCTTAATTAATTTTTTTTAATAAATTAATTAATTAATTAATATTTTAATTCTGTTAATTATTATTTATTTATTATTTATTTTTAAAATTCTTTTTCTTTTTATCAGGGGCATGGGGGGGCCACTGGGCAGTGGCCCAAGGGCCAACCCGGGTGCGGGCGTGCGGTTACCGGGCACAGGGGCTCGCGGGTGCGAGCGTTCGTGCCCGTGGCCACATCCAGGCGCGGCAAGGAGAAGGCCCCTGGGGCGCAGCGGGGCGTCGCCAAAGCGACGCCGGGAGCGGGGCGAGGTACGAGCGGGCGCGGCCAAGGGAGCGGGCGGCGCACACGAAAAGGGGCGCGAGAGGAAGGTCAGCGTGGCCGCGGGCGAAGTGGCAGAGGCGACGGCGTAGCG
>NC_057807.1:416980435-416989765 GCF_018294505.1 Triticum aestivum
GGGCCGGCCTGTTGGGTCGGCTGGCCCGGGGGTTCTTTTCCTTTTCTTCTTTTAGTTTTAGTTTTCTGTTTTCTGTTATTATTTCTTTTCTGTTTTAGTTCATTTAAAAGTATTTAGGCATTTTATAAAAATGTGTTTACTGCACTATAATTACCTATGCCATTTTTGGCACAGACCGAACATTTTTGTTATGATGTTTGAAAACTTTTGATGTTTGACAATAGTTAAATTTTTAATTTGAAAAGTTTCGAACCGACGCGAGATTAGCAACAGTAAACGAGGTGACATGGCAGCATTAGCTGAGGTTCACTGTAGCTTAAATACCCGGGCGTTACAAATCTCCTCCACTACAAGAAATCTCGTCCCGAGATTTAGGAGGTAGAAGGAAACAGTGCGGGGTATTCATCACGAAGACGATCCTCGCGTTCCCAGGTGGCTTCGTCTTCAGAGTGATTCGACCACTGGACCTTCAGGAACTTGATCGCCTTCTGACGTGTGCGGCGTTCAGCTTGGTCGAGAATGCGAACCGGATGCTCTTTATAGGAGAGGTCCTGTTGCAATTCGAGCGCTTCATGGTCCACTGCTCGGATTGGGTCCTTGAAGCAGCGTCGAAGTTGTGACACGTGGAACACATCGTGAACCTGAGAAAGGTTCGACGGAAGCTCCAGTTGATATGCCACCTTTCCACGCCTTTCCGGAATAGTGAATGGGCCAATATAGCGAGGAGCTAGCTTGCCCTTGATCCCGAAGCGGTGAGCACCCTTCATTGGTGTAACGCGAAGATAGGCCTTTTCACCAGGTTGATAGACCATGTCTTTATGATGACGGTCATAATTACTCTTCTGGCGTGACTGAGCAGTCTTGAGATTCTCGCGAATAATGCGGACTTGCTCTTCGGCATGTTGGATAATATCTGGACCAAAGAGTGGACGTTCCCCCGTTTCTGACCAGTTCAGAGGGGTTCGGCACTTTCGTCCATATAACACTTCGAAGGGGGCCATCTTCAGACTAGCTTGATAGCTATTATTATAAGAGAACTCAGCATACGGAAGAGGTTCCTCCCATTTCTTGCCGAAGGAAATAACACAAGCTCGAAGCATGTCTTCGAGAACTTGGTTGACACGTTCAACTTGCCCTTGTGACTGAGGATGAAAAGCAGTGCTGAAAGACAGATGAGTGCCCATAGCTTCTTGGAAACTTGCCCAGAATCTTGAAGTGAATAAACTGCCACGGTCTGAACTGATAACCAATGGAATACCGTGAAGCGAGACAATTCTGGTCATGTAGAGGTTTGCCAGCTGACTAGCAGTGATCGTTTCCTTGACAGCCAGAAAATGTGCAACTTTAGAAAGTCGGTCAATGACGACAAGAATAGCATCATTGCCTTTCTGCGATTTGGGGAATCCAGTGACGAAGTCCATTTCAACATGGTCCCATTTCCATTCAGGAATAGAGATAGGTTGCAGAGTTCCAGCAGGCCTTTGATGTTCTGCTTTGATACGACGGCAAACGTCACATTCAGCAACATAACGAGCAATGTCTTGCTTCATGTTAGACCACCAGAATCTCTGGCGGATGTCTTGATATATCTTCGTACTACCAGGATGGATACAAAGAGGCGTATCATGAGCTTCTTTCATAACCTCCTGAGTCATATTCAGGTTTTCCTTCTTACACGGCACCACTAGGCGGCCTTTGAAGTACAAGGCGCCATCATCAGCAATAGTGAAGGATGAGGAACTTCCTTCTTTGAGGTCTTGCTTAATCTTGTAGACTTCAGAGTCAAATCCCTGCATTGTCTTTATGGTGCCCACGAGATCGGGTTCAACAGCCAGGGTATAGAGGGATCCCTGGGAAACAACACGGAGATTCATCTTGCGGAACTCCGGAGGAGGGGGAGCGAGTGCACCCGGAGGAACAATATGGAGGTTTAGCTTTCTGAATTCTTCAACGAGTGAGGGCTGAACTTTGTGAACTTGGAGGTGGTTGCAGTAAGACTTGCGGCTCAAGGCATCAGCCATTACATTAGCCTTGCCTGGGGTATAGGAAATACCCAAATCAAAATCTGCAACAGTCTCCATCCATCTCTGCTGACGGAGGTTCAGGTCTGGTTGAGTAAACAGATACTTCAGACTTTGATGGTCGGTGAAGATCTCGCAACGATTACCGAGTAGGTAATGTCGCCACTGTTTTAGCGCATGAATGACAACAGCAAGTTCGAGGTCGTGAACTGGGTAGTTCTCTTCATGAGGGCGCAATTGCCGAGAGGCATAAGCAACCACTTTGCGCTCTTGCATTAGGACACAGCCTAGTCCTTGACGGGAAGCATCGCAGTAAATGACGAAGTCCTTCTTCGTATCAGGAGGAGCTAGTACTGGGGCAGAAGTTAACTTGTCCTTGAGTGCCTGGAAACTTTCCTGACATTTATCTGTCCATTGGAACTTGACGCCCTTATGCAATAGGTTAGTCAGAGGCCTGGCAATCTTGGAGAAGTTCTCGATGAACCGACGGCAGTAGCTGGCGAGACCGAGAAAACTTCTGACTTGCTTAACGTTCTTCGGAGGAGTCCAATCGAGAATAGCCTGAACTCGTTCAGGGTTGACGGCAATACCATCCTTAGAGATGACATGCCCAAGATAGGTTACTTCGGGAAGCCAGAATTCACATTTGGAGAACTTGGCATAAAGTTGATGCTCTCGTAGCTTTTCCAGCACGAGGCGAAGATGTTCAGCATGTTCCTCTTCGTTCTTGGAAAATACCAGAATATCATCCAGATAAACCACGACGAACTTGTCGAGGTAATCCATGAATATATAGTTCATCAGGCGAGAGAAGGTGGCTGGAGCATTGGTTAAGCCGAAAGACATGACGGTGTACTCGTATGAACCATAACAAGTCACAAAGGCGGTCTTGGGGATATCTTCCTCACGAACACGGATCTGGTGGTAACCCAACCTCAAGTCGAGTTTAGAGAACACTGATGAACCTGCCAATTGATCATACAGATCATTGATCCGAGGAAGAGGATACTTATTCTGAATGGTAGCTTGATTTATAGGACGGTAGTCTTGGACCAATCGGTTTGTCCCATCTTTCTTCTTGACAAAGAGAGAAGGTGCTCCCCAAGGAGAGCAACTTGGGCGAATGAAACCACTTCGAAGAGATTTATCGATTTCCTCCTTAAGCTCAAGGAGTTCATGTGGCGGCATCTTGTAGGGTCGCTTGGCTATAGGAGTGGTGCCTGGTTTCAAGTCGATGACGAATTCGACAGCTCTAGCAGGGGGAATCCCTGGAAGTTCTTCAGGAAAGACGTCTAGGAATTCACGCACGATGGGAATGTTTTCAATGCCCTCAAGTGGTGCAGCGTTCAATGCGTTTAAGGCATAAAGTCTGGCCTCGGCATTCCGAACTAGATGAGCATCGTAGCTAATTATTTCATCAGAAGGGTGTAGCAGATGGACGGTCTTAGTGGCGCAAACGATAGAAGAAGTATGCGCCTTTAACCAATCCATTCCCAGAATGAGGTCGATGTTAGACGATTTCAGTATAATGGGCGAGGCACAAAACTCCAACCCTTCGATTTCCACAGGGACGTCAATGCCAACCATGGAGGTCTGACATTGTCCCGCGGGGGTTTTTACCACTACCGAAGTGTTCATCTGCTAAAATTTAACATCGTGCTTGTATGCAAAATCTTCTGACATGAATGAATGCGATGCACCTGTATCAAATAAAACGGATGCTGGTACTGAATTTACGAGGAGTGTACCCATCACAGTAGCAGGCTGGTCTTGAGCTTCATTCAGGTCAATGTGGTTGGCATGAACACGGCCATAGGACTTGGCATTGTTGTTGCGGGCCTGGTTGTTCCCACGGCCAGTTGCTGGAAGGGCCAGTTGATTCTGATTCTGAAAGGAATCCCTAGCACGGTGACCTGGTTGACCACACTTGTAGCACAGGCCATTATTGGGAGTGGGAACAGGAGCTTGGGGTGGCGGAGCTGGAAGCCTCGGCTGCCTAGTTGGAGCAGCCGGCAGACGAGGTGCAGCATAAGACTGCCTTGGGGCAGGTGCATTGGGACGGTACATGCTGTTCGGGATCCATATCTTACACTTCTGCGAGGGCGGGCCCGAAGATGAGCCCGTGTCACGGTTGCGCCTTTGAGAGCTCTGGTGTTCTTGCAGACCAGTCTCGACATTGATGGCCTTGTTCACCAAGGTGGCGAAATCGGCAAAGTCATGCACTAGAAGTGCGAGCTTGATGTCAGCTTGAAGGCCTTCACGGAACTTCTCCTGCCTACGTGCATCAGTTGCAATGTCCTCTTCAGCATAGCGAGACAAGTCCAGAAACTCTCGCTGATAGGCTTCAACAGTCTTGTTGCCTTGGGTGAGGTTGCGAAACTCACGCTTCTTCCGGTCCATGACTCCTTATGGGATGAAGCGGGCACGGAAGGCAGCCTGAAAGTCTGGCCAGGAGATGATTGTCCCAACTGGCAGAGTACGCCTATGGCTGTCCCACCATTGAGCTGCGGGTCCCTTCAGGAAGAAGGAAGCAAAAGTGACATAGCTGGCAGGGGCTACATCAGCAGACTCCATCTCATAGGTGATGTCACGGAGCCAGTCATCAGCATCCAGCGGCTGGGTTGAGCTGCAGTACACACTTGGGTTGAGGCGTATGAAATCCTGCAGAGTTGTTGTGTTTGGATGCTGGTTCATATTGGGGCGAGGAAACTGAGCCATCATGTTTTCCATGAACTGGCGATTCATCTCAAGCTGTTGGATCATACCAGCCATGTACTCAGGCGGTGGTGGGAAGTTGCCACCATGACCACGACCAGCTGGTCTAACCATCTTGCTAATATATAACAGGGGTAGTTCAGTATTGAGAAATTTGCATAGACAAGAGTCATTCATGATGAAACATGCATAATGAAAGGAGCACGACAGATACCACATAGATAGTCGGCATAACTTACAAAAGGGGTCGAACATAGAGTTCAGTACACAGAGTTCAGTACATAGACTAAGTCATCATAGGCGGCACGCAGGCTCGCGAGTGCATCTAAGACTAATGAGCAAGACTACATCAGTCCCAGGAGGTACTGTGAAGGTAGCTGTAACCTGACAGCTGGTAGTGAGGCAACGGATAGTCCTCCACGTCAGTGGCCTGGGGGCCGCGGATACTCTGGTGTAGAACCTGACGCTCAGGTGGCAGAAGAGGACCAAGTGCGGGAGAGTAGCCTCCCACCTCTGGCCATCCGACACCGTGGGGCATCACGGTCCTGGCTGGGTAGATCGCAGAACGCGGCAGCTGTCCAGACCGGACAAAGGGGTGCAACCGCGTCAGAGCCCTGTAAAGGTGCTGACGAGTGGTGTACAACTCGTGGCGAAGAGCTCTGTTAGCTCGGTCCAGCCCATCAGCATGCAGAACCAGGCGCTGATGGTGGAAAGGCTCTCGGGTGACGGTGGAGTAGGCGGCAGTGTAGTATCCCTCCGCACCAACGTCAGATGCGATAGGAATGTGCCTGAAAGGGGAAGTGTCCAATGCCTGATACTCTCCACGAAGACGTGTCAGAGCAGCATGAGCCGCATCGTGAACTGCCATCTCGATGGTCACTCCAACACCATGAGCGGTGTGCAGCACGGTAGTGGACTCATACTCCCGAGTGTAGAGGTGGACGATGGCACGGTACTGCTCCTGGTTAAAGTCCTGGTACTCCTCGTAGACGGTGTACTCAGGGTGCCAGCGATAACCCAGATAGGTCATCATATCAGCTAGCACAGCAGGTGATCCTGAGGCACCAATGGCCGCAGTGTGGCGCACGACCTGCCTCGCGGGTTCCATCTGAAAACAAAGATGTTTCAATGGAGTCAAATGACAACATGGGCACTATTCGAAATGCTATCCTACAGAATAACTATGGCTTATCCAACTTTGGGGTGAATGTGGTAACGGGATCCTAATGTCAGAGTTAGTAAATTCGTTTAACCCGAGGAGAAAAGAGTTCAGAGTCCCAGAGTAAAGGTCGAGGAGTAAAAGATCCTAGTACCACCCGATGGCGACGTGGGCCCGTAAGGCACACAGCCAAGTTAGTAAAAGTTTTTGTAATGTCCAGACTCGACTTCGGCCAAGAAGTGTGGGAGGGGGATTCCTACAGGCAGTCGGCTCTGATACCAACTTGTGACGCCCCCGATTCAATCGTACACTAATCATGCACGCAAATGTGTACGATCAAGATCAGGGACTCACGGGAAGATATCACAACACAACTCTACAAATAAAAAAAAAGTCATACAAGCATCATAATACAAGCCAGGGGCCTCGAGGGCTCGAATACAAGTGCTCGATCATAGACGAGTCAGCGGAAGCAACAATATCTGAGTACAGACATAAGTTAAACAAGTTTGCCTTAAGAAGGCTAGCACAAACTGGGATACAGATCGAAAGAGGCGCAGGCCTCCTGCCTGGGATCCTCCTAACTACTCCAGGTCGTCGTCAGCGGGCAGCACGTAGTAGTAGGCACCTCCGGTGTAGTAGGGGTCATCGTCGACGGTGGCGTCTGGCTCCTGGACTCCAGCATCTGGTTGCGACAACCAGAAAGGAAGGAAAAGGGGAAAAAGGGGGAGAAAGCAACCATGATTACTCATCCAAAGTACTCGCAAGCAAGGAACTACACTACATATGCATGGGTATATGTGTAAGGAGGCCATATCAGTGGACTGAACTGCAGAATGCCAGAATAAGAGGGGGATAGCTAATCCTGTCGAAGACTACGCTTCTGGCAGCCTCCGTCTTGCATCAAGTATAAGAGAGTAGATTGAAGTCCTCCAAGTAGCATCTCCAAGTAACATCTCATAGCATAATCCTACCCGGCGATCCTCCCCTCGTTGCCCTGTGGAAAAGCGATCACCGGGTTGTCTGTGGAACTTGGAAGGGTGTGTTTTATTAAGTATCCGGTTCTAGTTGTCATAAGGTCAAGGTACAACTCCAAGTCGTCCTGTTACCGAAGATCACGGCTATTCGAATAGATTAACTTCCCTGCAGGGGTGCACCACATTCCCCAACACGCTCGATCCCATTTGGCCGGACACACTTTCCTGGGTCATGCCCGGCCGTGGAAGATCAACACGTCGCAGCCCCACCTAGGCTCAACAGAGAGGCCAGCACGCCGGTCTAAACCTAAGCGCACAGGGGTCTGGGCCAATCGCCCATAGCACACCTGCACGTTGCGTACGCGGCCGAAAGCAGAACTAGCCCCCTTAATACAAGAGCAGGCTTACGTTCCAATCCGGCGCGCGCCGCTCCGTCGCTGACGTCTGAAGGGCTTCGGCTGATACCACGACGTCGGGATACCCATAACTACTCCCACGTAGATGGTTAGTGCGTATAGGCTCGTAACCGACTCAGATCAAATACCAAGATCTCGTTAAGCGTGTTAAGTATCTGCGAACGCCGAACAGGGCCAGGCCCACCTGTCTCCTAGGTGGTCTCAACCTGCCCTCTCGCTCCGCCAAAAAGATCCACACAGAGGGCCGTCGGGACAAAGGTCCTTTCAGCCCCCAATCCGTGAATCACTCGCGGGTACTCTTCGAGCTGACCCGACTTTAGTCACCATCTGTATAGTATGTATGTATGTATAGTATATACCCGTGATCACCTCCCAGGTGATCACGGCCCGATAGTATAGCAAGGCAGACTGACAAGAATGTAGGGCCAATGATGATAAACTAGCATCCTATACTAAGCATTTAGGATTGCAGGTAAGGTATCAACAGGTGTAGCAACAATGTCAGGCTATGCATCAGAATAGGATCAACGGAAAGCAGTAACATGCTACACTACTCTAATGCAAGCAGTATAGAGTAGAATAGGCGAAATCTGGTGATCAAGGGGGGGGCTTGCCTGGTTGCTCTGGCAAGAGAGAGGGGTCGTCAACTTCGTAGTCGAACTGGGCAGCAGCAGCGTCGGTCTCGTAGTCTACCGGAGAGAAGAGGGGGAAGAAACAATGAATACCAAGTAAACAGATGCATATCGATGCATGACATGTCAAGAAG
Organism: Triticum aestivum; assembly: GCF_018294505.1. NCBI lineage: Eukaryota > Viridiplantae > Streptophyta > Magnoliopsida > Poales > Poaceae > Triticum > Triticum aestivum. Next base: position 416,988,490 of record NC_057807.1, read on the forward strand.
CGATGCTAGGCGTGACCTAACGTGGTATGAGGTGGTACTGGTTAAGGGGGGAATCATCCGGGAAAGTATTCCTGGTGTTTCGTGTTTTCGGGCAGAGGAGCCGGAGGGGGAAAGTTGCGGGTTCGATAGGTTAGGGGGGTGTGGCGGACGAACGGACTGCGTATCCGGAATCGTCTCGTCGTTTTGAGCAACTTTCATGTTGAAAATATTTTAATCCGAGTTACGGATTAAAAGATATGATTTTCTATAGTTTTAAATCATTTTTAGAATTTATTTAATTTATTTAATTCAACATTATCCAAAACAGTGTTTGCTGACGTCCTCATGACGTCAGCATGACGTCAGCAGTCAACAGAGGTGTTGACTGGTCAAACTGACGTGTCGGTCCAGTGGGACCCACCTGTCATCCTCTGATTAGGTTAATTAGGGTTTAATTAACTAATTACTGTTTAATTAAACTAATTAGTCAATTAGGTTAATCTAATTATGATTAACTAATCTTAATTAATTTTTTTAATTAATTAATTAATTAATTAATATTTTAATTCTGTTAATTATTATTTATTTATTATTTATTTTTAAAATTCTTTTTCTTTTTATCAGGGGCATGGGGGGGCCACTGGGCAGTGGCCCAAGGGCCAACCCGGGTGCGGGCGTGCGGTTACCGGGCACAGGGGCTCGCGGGTGCGAGCGTTCGTGCCCGTGGCCACATCCAGGCGCGGCAAGGAGAAGGCCCCTGGGGCGCAGCGGGGCGTCGCCAAAGCGACGCCGGGAGCAGGGCGAGGTACGAGCGGGCGCGGCCAAGGGAGCGGGCGGTGCACACGAAAAGGGGCGCGAGAGGAAGGTCAGCGTGGCCGCGGGCGAAGTGGCAGAGGCGACGGCGTAGCGAGGAGGCGCAACCCAGTGCGGGAAGTGCGGTGGTTTGGCCTGAGGCGGGCTCGCGCTGGCCGGCAAGCAGGGGCCGCCGAGAGGAGGCGCGGGCGTACGCGCGGTTGAGCAGGCGAGGCCGTGGCCGTGGTGGCCGTGAGCGGAATCTCGGGCGGCGGTTGCTGGCGGCACCGAGCAGTGCGGGCTCGCGTGCCAGGGCGCGTGTGGAGGCGCGCAGGGCGCCGTGGTGCGCGCCAGCGCACGCACGCGCGATGCGAGGGAGTGGCGGCAGTGGCGCACGGAAGGAGGGGAGCACGGGGCGAGGGAGAGAGAGGAGGGGCGTAGCTCACGGGGTGAGTAGGGAACGGGGCAACGTGCTCGGTGGAGGTCGGGGAGGACGACGGGGATG
>NC_057807.1:416990213-417019579 GCF_018294505.1 Triticum aestivum
GGGGGGAGTGGCCGGCTGGGCCCTTGCCCAGTTGGGCCGGTGGCCGAATGGGCCGGCCTGTTGGGTCGGCTGGCCCGGGGGTTCTTTTCCATTTCTTCTTTTATAGTTTTCTGTTTTCTGTTATTATTTCTTTTCTGTTTTAGTTCATTTAAAAGTATTTAGGCATTTTATAAAAATGTGTTTACTCCACTATAATTACCTATGCCATTTTTGGCACAGACCGAACATTTTTGTTATGATGTTTGAAAACTTTTGATGTTTGACAATAGTTAAATTTTTAATTTGAAAAGTTTCGAACCGACGCGAGATTAGCAACAGTAAACGAGGTGACATGGCAGCATTAGCTGAGGTTCACTGTAGCTTAAATACCCGGGCGTTACACCTAGTACAAATCATTTTACACTAGAGTTGAACTAGCTCTATGACCTAGTACACACAATTTTAGACTAGAGGTTAACTAGCTCTATAACCTAGTACAAATAATTTCAAACTAGAGTTGAACTAGCTCAAAAACTAGTACAAATAATTTCACACTAGAGTTGAACTAGCTCTATAACCTAGTACAAATAATTTTACATTAGAATCGAACTAGCTCTATTACTTAGTAGAAATAATTTTACACTAGAAATGAACTAGCTCTATTATCTAGTACAAGTAATTTTACACTAGAACTGAACTAGCTCTATAACCTAGTACAAATCATTTTACACTAGAGTTGAACTAGCTCTATGACCTACTACACATAATTTTAGACTAGAGTTGAACTAGCTCTATAACCTAGTACAAATAATTTTAAACTAGAGTTGAAGTACCTCTATAACCTAGTACAAATAATTTTACGCTAGAGTTGAACTAGCTTTATAACCTAGTATAAATAATTTTACACTAAAATCATACTAGCTCTATAACCTAGTACAAATCATTTTACACTAGAGTTGAACTAGCTCTATAACCTAGTACAAATAATTTTACACTAGAAATGAACTCGCTCAATAAACTAGTACAAATAATTTTACACTAGAATTAAACTAGCTCTATAAACTAGTACAAATACTTTTACACTAGAGTTGAACTAGCCCTATAACCTAGTACAAATAATTTTACACTTGAAATGAACTAGCTCTATAACCTGGTACACATAATTTTACACTAGCACTGAACTAGGGCTATAGCCTAGTAAATATCATTTTACACTATAGTTGAACTAGCTCTATAACCGAGTATAAATAATTTTACACTAGAGTTGAACTAGCTCTATAACCTAGTACAAATAATTTTACAGTAGCATTGAACTAGTTCTATAACGTAGTACAGATCATTTTCCACTAGAATTGACCTAGCTCTATAACCTAGTACAAATCATTTTACACTGGAGTTGAACTAGCTCTATGACCTAGTACACACAATTTTAGACTAGAGTTGACTACCTCTATAACCAAGTACAAGTAATTTTAAACTAGAGTTGAACTAGCTCTATAACCTAGTACAAATAATTTTACACTAGCATTGAACTAGGTCTATAACCTAGTACAAATAATTTTCCACTAGAATTTACCTAGCTCTATAACCTAGTACAAATCATTTTACACTAGAGTTGAACTAGCTCTATGACCTAGTACACACAATTTTGGACTAGAGTTGAACTAGCTCTATAACCTAGTACAAACAATTTCACATTAGAATTGAACTAGCTCTATTACCTAGTAGAAATAATTTTACACTAGAGTTGAACTTGCTCTATAACCTAGTACAAATAATTTTACACTAGAAATGAACTAGCTCTTTTCTAGTACAAAAAAATTTACACTAGAACTGAACTAGCTCTATAACCTAGTACAAATCATTTTACACTAGAGTTGAACTAGCTCTATGACCTAGTACACACAATTTTAGACTAGAGTTGACTACCTCTATAACCTAGTACAAATAATTTTAAACTAGAGTTGAACTAGCTCTATAATCTAGTACAAATAATTTTACACTAGAGTTGAAATAGCTCTATAACCTAGAACAAATAATTTTACACTAGAGTTGAACTAGCTCTATAACCTAGTACAAATCATTTTACACGATAGTTGAACTATCTCTATAACCTAGTATAAATAATTTTACACTAGAAAAGAACTAGCTCTATAACATAGTACAAATAATTTTACACTAGAGTTGAACTATCTCTATAACCTAGTACAAATAATTTTACACTAGAAATGAATTAGCACTCTAACCTAGTACACATAATTTTACACTCGCATTGTACTAGGGCTATAACCTAGTAAATATCATTTTACACTATAGTTGAACTAGCTCTATAACCGAGTATAAATAATTTTACACTAGAGTTGAACAAGCTCTATAACCTAGTACAAATAATTTTACAGTAGCATTGAACTAGTTCTATAACCTAGTACAGATCATTTTCCACTAGAATTGACCTAGCTCGATAACCTAGTACAAATCATTTTACACTGGAGTTGAACTAGCTCTATGACCTAGTACACACAATTTTAGACTAGAGTTGACTACCTCTATAACCTAGTACAAGTAATTTTAAACTAGAGTTGAACTAGCTCTATAACCTAGTACAAATAATTTTACACTAGAGTTGAACAAGCTCTATAACCTAGTACAAATAATTTTACACTAGAGTTGAACTAGCTCTATAACCTAGTACAAATCATTTTACACCATAGTTGAACTAGCTCTATAACCTAGGATAAATAATTTTACACTAGAATCGAACTAGCTGTATAACCTAGTACAAGTAATTTTGCACTAGAGTTGAACTAGCTCTATAACCTAGTACAAGTAATTTTACACTAGAAATGAATTAGCTCTATAACCTAGTACACATAATTTTACACTTGCATTGTACTAGGGCTATAACCTAGTACAAATCATTTTACACTAGAGTTGAACTAGCTCTATGACCTATTACACACAATTTTAGACTAGAGTTGGACTAGCTCTATAACCTCGTACAAATAATTTTAAACTAGAGTTGAACTAGCTCTATAACCTAGTACAAATAATTTCAAACTAGAGTTGAACTAGCTCAAAAACTAGTACAACTAATTTCACACTAGAGTTGAACTAGCTCTATAACCTAGTACAAATAACTTTACACTAGAGTTGAAGTAGCTCTATAACCTAGTACAAATCATTTAACACTATAGTTGAACTAGCTCTATAACCTAGTACAAATAATTTTACACTAGAGTTGAACTCGGTCTATAACCGAGTACAAATCATTTTACATTATATTTGAACTAGCTCTATAACCTAGTAGAAATAATTTTACACTAGAATTTAACTAGCTCTATAACCTAGTACTAATAATTTTACACTAGAGTTGAACTAGCTCTATAACCTACTACAAATAATTTTACACTAGAATTGAACTAGCTCTATAAGCCAGTACAAATAATTTTACACTAGAAATTAACTAGCTCTACAACCTAGTACACATAATTTTACACTAGCATTGTACTAGGGCTATAACCTAGTACAAATCATTTTACACTAGAGTGAACTAGATCTATGACCTAGTACACACAATTTTAGACTATAGTTGAACTAGCTCTATAAGATAGTACAAATAATTTTACACTAGACTTGAACTAGCTCTATAACCTAGTACAAATAACTTTACACTAGAGTTGAACTAGCTCTATAACCTAGTACAAATCATTTTACACTTTAGTTGAACTAGCTCTATAACCTAGTACAAATAATTTTACACTAGAGTTCAACTAGGTCTATAACCGAGTACAAATCATTTTACTTTATAGTTGAACTAGCTCTATAACCTAGTACAAATAATTTTACACTATAATTTAACTAGCTCTATAACCTAGTACAAATAACTTTACACTAGAGTTGAACTAGCTCTATAAGCTAGTAAAAATAATTCTACACTAGAGATGAACTAGCTCTATAACCTAGTACACATAATTTTACACTAGCATTGTACTAGGGCTATAACCTAGTACAAATCATTTTACAGTAGAGTTGAACTAGCTCTATGACCTAGTACACACAATTTTGGACTATAGTTGAACTAGCTCTATAAGATAGTACAAATAATTTTTAAACTCTAGTTTAACTAGCTCTAGATCCTAGTTCAAATAATTTTAAACTAGAGTTGAACTAGCTCTATAACCTAGTACAAATAATTTCACACTAAAGTGGAACTAGCTCTATAACCTAGTACAAATAATTTACACTAAAGTAGAACTAGCTCTATAACCTAGTACAAATCATTTTACACTAAACTTGTGACGCCCCCGATTCAATCGTACACTCATCATGCACACAAACGTGTACGATCAAGATCAGGGACTCACGGGAAGACATCACAACACAACTCTAAAATCATAAATAAGTCATACAAGCATCGTATTACAAGCCAGGGGCCTCGAGGGCTCGAATGCAAGTGCTCGATCATAGATGAGTCAGCGGAAGCAACAATATCTGAGTACACACGTAAGTTAAACAAGTTGCCATAAGATGGCTAGCACAAACTGGGATACAGATCAAAAGAGGCGCATGCCTCTTGCCTGGGATCCTCCTAACTACTCCTGGTCGTCGTCAGCAGCCTGCACGTAGTAGTAGGCACGTCCAGTGTAGTAGTCGTCGTCGACGGTGGCGTCTGGCTCCTGGGATCCAACGTCTGGTTGTGGCATCCGAGAAGAAGAGGAAAACGGGAGAAAATAGGTAGCAAAGCAACCGTGAGTACTCATCCAAAGTACTCGCAAGCAAGGATCTACACTACATATGCATGGGTATATGTGTAAAGAGGCAATACCGATGGACTGAACTGCAGAATGCCAGAATAAGAGGGGGGTAGCATGTCCTTGTGACGCCCCCGATTCAATCGTACACTAATCATGCACGCAAATGTGTACGATCACAACACGACTCTAAAACATAAATAAGTCATACAAGCATCATAATACAAGCCAGGGGCCTCGAGGGCTCGAATACAAGTGATCGATCATAGACGGGTCAGCGGAAGCAACAATATCTGAGTACAAACATAAGTTAAAAAAGTTGCCTTAAGAAGACTAGCACAAACTGGGATACAGATTGAAAGAGGCGCATGCCTCCTGCCTGGGATCCTCCTAACTACTCCTGGTCGTCGTCACCGGGCTGCACGTAGTAGGCACCTCCAGTGTAGTAAGAGTCTTCATCGACGGTGGCGTCTGGCTCCTGGGCTCCGGCATCTGGTTGCGACAACCAGGTAGAAGGGAAAGGGGGAAAAGAGGGAGAAAAGCAACCGTGAGTACTCATCCAAAGTACTCACAAGCAAGGAGCTACACTACATATGCATGGGTATATGTGTAAGGAGGCCATATCAGTGGACTGAACTGTAGAATGCCAAAATAAGAGGGGGATAACTAACCCTGTCAAAGACTACGCTTCTGGTAACCTCCGTCTTGCAGCATGTAGAAGAGAATAGACTGAAGTCCTCCAAGTAGCATCGCATAGCATAATCCTACCCGGCGATCCTCCCCTCGTCGCCCTGTGGAAAAGCGATCACTGGGTTGTCTGTGGAACTTGTCTGGGTGTGTTTTATTAAGTATGTGGTTCTAGTTGTCATAAGGTCAAGGTACAACTCCAAGTCGTCCTGTTACCGAAGATCACGGCTATTCGAATAGATTAACTTCCCTGCAGGGGTGCACCACATAACCCAACATGCTCGATCCCATTTGGCCGGACACACTTTCCTGGGTCATGCCCGGCCTCGGAAGATCAACATGCCGCAGCCCCACCTAGGCACAACAGAGAGGTCTGCACGCCGGTCTAAATCCTATGCGCGCAGGGGTCTGGGCCCATCGCGCATTGCACACCTGCACGTTGCATACGCAGTCGGTGAGCAGACCTAGCAACCTCCATTACAAAGGAAGTTGCATTAACGCACTCCAACCCGGCGTGTGCCGCTCAGTCGTTGACGTCAAGAAGGCTTCGGCTGATACCACGACACCAAGTGCCCATAACTGTTCCCGCGTAGTTGGTTAGTGCGTATAGGCCAGTAGCCAGACTCAGATCAAATACCAAGATCTCGTTACTTGTGTTAAGTATCCGCGAACGCCGAACAGGGCCAGGCCCACCTGTCTCCTAGGTGGTCTCAACCTGCCCTGTCGCTCCGCCACAAAGTAACAGTCGAGGGCCGTCGGGAACCCAGGCCCACCTCTACCGGGATGGAACCACCTGTCCTTTCAGCCCCCACATCAGAATCACTTGCGGGTACTCAACGAGCTGGCCCGACTTTAGTCACCATCTGTATGGTAAGTATATATGTATAGTATATACCTGTGATCACCTCCCGAGTGATCACGGCCCGATAGTATAGCAAGGCAGACTGACAAGAATGTAGGGCCAATGATGATAAACTAGCATCCTATACTAGGCATTTAGGATTGCGGGTAAGGTATCAATGAATGTAGCAACAATGACAGGCTATGCAACAGAATAGGAGTAACCGAACAGTAACATGCTACACTACTCTAATGCAAGCAGTAGAGAGAAGAATAGGGGATATCTGGTGATCAAGGGGGGCTTGCCTGGTCGCTCTGGCAAGGAGGGGTCGTCAACACCGTAGTCGAACTGGGGGGGTCGTCGGCAGCCTTGGGGTCTACCGGAAAGAAGTAACGGAGGGAGAACACAATAAATAATAGAGCAATCAAAGTATCACAAAGCATAGCATGGCAATACGCGGTGCTAGAGGTGACCTAACGCAGTAGTGGGTGATACCCGTGAAGTGGGAAAACATCCGGGAAAGTATCCCCGGTGTTTTACGTTTTCGGACAGATGAACCGGACGGGAAAGTTGCGTGTTTGCTATGCTAGGGATGTGAGGCGGACGAACGGGTTGCGTATCCGGATTCGTCTCGTCGTTCCGAGCAACTTTCATGTACAAAGTATTTTCATCTGAGCTATGGTTTATTTTATATTAATTTTAAAAGATTTAATCAATTTTCTGGAATTAAATTAATATGAAAATTCTATTAAATGAAAATGCTAAGTGCGCCTAGTAGAGTGTACACATCAATGCACACACAGGCTGACATGTGGGGCCAGTGAGGTGTTGAGTCAGCAGGGTCAACAGTCAACATTGACTGGGTTCACTGGTCAAAACTGGGTAGTGGGGCCCAGATGTCATTGGGCCATTATTTTAAACAGATTGTTTATTTTTCCTAGCTAGTGGTGGGGGGCCATTAGTAGTGTGTAAGGTGCTGGTTTAGTGGCCTGTAATTAGATTAGCATCTAATCTAATCCTAGAAGGGCCCAGGTGGCGATGGCACTAGCCGACCACTGTGTGGCTGTGCCTCACGCACGAGTGCACACATGGGGCGCTCGCGGCCAGCGCCAGCCGCTACACTGGTGGCCGAGCAAGCAGACGGCTGGGCGAGCGGACAGTGCAGGTGTGCGTCGGGGCAATCGGACGGCTGCGGCATGCGACGAGGAGCAGGGGAAAGCAGAGGCAACAGCAGGAAGTAGCGACAGCAGCGGGAGCAGAAAGTAGTAGCACCAGCTGCAGCAAGAAGCAGAAGCGGCAATGGCAATACCCAGCAGCAGCGCGGGCGGGCGCGGCCAAGCCGCGGTGGATGCACGCTCGGGCGGCGCTGGGGCACGACTAGGGGCACGCGTGAGCACGGTTGGGCGTCCACATTCTGTCAGGGGCTTAGGCTGGAGCAGCACGGGCATACGGGCGTGACCACGGCACGGACGGGCCAAACTCCAGCCATGCCGACTAGTCCTCATGGGGAGACGTCTACGGTGACAGATCGAGGGGGAAAAGCGGGGGAATCGGGAGATGAGCTCACCGTGGAGGCACAAATAGGCCCGGTGGGAGCTTAGGAGCGCTGGGTTGGACGAATTTGGAGACGAAAGTCGACGGCGACCGAGGAAGAAGAAGCTTGATCCGCAAGATGTAGAGGCGTCAAACTCGAACGGATGGTCGTAGACGGCGTAGACGAACACTGCGGAGCTCCTGGACTTGTTGCATCAACGAGGGGAGTCCGGTGGCCGCGGGATTGGCGCTGCAACGGTCGCGTCGGGTGCTTCTCCAGATCGGGGAGAGCAAGGGGTAAGAGGGGGTAGTGGCTAGGGTTTGACCAGGGTCACGGGGTCCAGGAAGAGGGGCGAAGGGGGTCTTGTAGTCGAGGGGGAGCCGTGGATGGCTGGCACCTGGCCGAGGCGCCATGGATGGCCTCCATGCCCTCCTGTGAACAGGAGGTGGGAGGAAGGCGGCTGGCCTAAGCCTCCCTAGCCACATGGGCCTAATCGCCCAGTAGTTTAGGTTTTTTTTTGTTTACTGTTTTTCTTTTTATCTACTGTTTTGTGTTAAGTTAATCCGCCAAATTGATTTTGTAAAATTATGAAACTTGGCTCATAATTTGTATTGCAATTTTGGACACTGCCACAAAAAGTTTGGAGTTATTCTGAAAAGTTTTAAAATCATGTTTAAAACTTAAATGGTTCATCAAGATGATAACGGACCACTTCATAAATTACTAGGGATTAACTGGCGAGTCAAATAATGTTGGTTTAATCATGAGAATTAGTTAGCGAATACTTGTAACCCAACGAACATTTTTAATTTACCTTTTTAAGAACTAATAATTTGACTTGTATTTTGAATTCGAATTTGAGTGTGATTTGGAACAATGTGATCATTAGCAAGAAAAATGTGATGACATGGCACCATTAGTGAGTGGTTATTGTAGAGCCTGCTGCAGAAGGAAAGAAAAGGAAAGAAAGGGTCAAAAAGACCATAGCCAGAGTTGTTGGACAACCTTCCATGATGGAAGAGGAAGAAGAGGTTGCTGCACCAGCACCCAAGGCACAAAAGCTTATTGGTGACGCAATTATGTCAGGGGCTGCAACATCAAAGCCCAAGGAAGCACCCAAAGCTGCCCCCAAGCCCAAGCTTGCACCAAAGAGGAATACCAGGAGTATTCCAGCTGCTGAGAAGAACAAGGCCCCAGTGCCTGAAGTTGCTGATGAGGAAGATGAAGAAGGACAAGTCCTGAGGAAGCTCAAGCCCAAGATACCAGACCATAATGATGCCCATCCTGTGGCTGAGGACATGAACATCAGAAGAGACTCAGGTTTGAGGCTATGGAGGATGACAGATCCATATGCCACAAGGAGAAGGACTGTTGTTGATTACAGGTTCCACACAAAGGAACAGCAGGACTTCTATGAGACAATTTTGTTGGACAAGAAGCCCATAGTGTGTGATATGAGGTGGGTCGACTGGACCTACATGAAGGAAAATGAAGAACACTATCCTGGAGTGTATGACAGTTTTGAAGCCTTTGGAGTTGCACATTTTGTTGGGCAGAAGCTCACCAACTAGAATGATGAACTCATTATGCAATTCTACTCCAAAGCACACTTCTATCCAGATGGCAGAATAGTGTGGATGTCAGAAGGCACGAGGTACCAGTCAACCATTGAGGAGTGGGCAAAACTGATCAATACCCCCAAGGAGAGTGAAGATGACTTGGATATCTATGCCAAGAAGAAAATGGGACACAATACCATGGCACATATGTACAAGGAGATCCCAGACAAAGCTCTAGAGACATTCTCCTTTGGATCAGTCCACTTTCTTCTGTCAGGGCTGCCTACGATCAACTGGATCCTAAGGCACACACTGTTGCCTAAGTCTGGTGACCACAACATGATTAGAGGGCATGCAATCAACATGTTGCATATATTTGATGTGCCACAGAAATTCAAGGTCATGAGCCTTATGGTTGAGACTATTAAGAGGACAGCAGCAGATCAAAAGAGAAGCTGTGGATATGCCCCTCAGATTTAGGAGTTGATTAACTCAAAGATGGGCACAGGAAAATATCTATTGGATAACGAACATTTTCCTCTTTATCCAGACTTTGACGATAATCAGGTTGTCATGACTGAGAATGAACCATCATCAGTACAAGCTCAAGAGAAGAAGGAGAAGGCAAGGAGAGAGAAGGCTGCCAAGATGCCAACTCAAGAGGAGGCATCTGAGTACTTTCTGAAGAACAAGCAGGAGCAGCTTGGTTACTTGATAGCATCAACACCGAGGATTGAGAAGGGGTTGGCCACCCTAACTCAAAACCAGGAGAGCTTGGAAAGAATCATGGAACAAAAATTCTATGATCTAGATGTCAAAGTAACTGAGATTCAGTCAGTTGTGGAGCAGCTACAGGATGACATGCAGTAGGGGAAGGGCAAGACTACCACTAATGTATTTGCCAGAGTGCCTAGAGCTCAGAGGTCAGCTGCAGTGCCTGTGCCAGACACCAGAGCCACATCATCTGCACCAGCTACAACTCCTACAGCTCCAGTGCAACCGGCTCCAGCACCAACTCCTCCAGCTCCCTCTACATCAACTGAAGCCTTCGTCCAAGGAGCCATCTCTACACCACCACCTGAAGATCAAGCCTGAGAGTCGATCTAGCACTATGCATTTTCTATGAACTTTTTGGTAACTTGTTGCCAAAGGCGGAGAAAAATGTATAGATCATAGGCTTCGAGAGAGAGAGTGTTGCTTTTGTTCTCTCTTTCTTTGGTGGTTAAACTTTGTTTGCTTTTGATTGCTTGAGATACTATGCTGTTTTTGTGAGACATTGATGATCATGTGTTTGATCATAAGCTAAACTTATGCATGTTTGATGATATTATCTTATCTATACATATGTGATAATTCACTTTGCTTGGTGATGAGTGCATGTATTCAATCTTTATCATTTTGAGCGCTCCACCAAGATGTATGTGACATGGAAGAGTAACCCATGAGACTAATTCCTTTTGCATTTGCAGTCCAAAGCAAATCTTAAACTATGCACAAATTTAGGGGGAGCTCTTGCTTATCACATACTTCTCAAAGCGACGATGTTTTTCAATCTTATTATCATTTGTCGAAGCTTTGATCTATATGTTGTCATCAATTACCAAAAAGGGGGAGATTGAAAGTGCAACTATCCCTACGTGGTTTTGCTAATTCATAACAACATATAGCTCATTGAGCTAATGCTATTCCAAGACTATTATTTCAGGAAAGCTCAATGAATGGCATGGCATGGATGATGAAAGTGGATCCCTCAAAATACTAATTACAATGGATTGGCTCAAGCTCAAAAGCTCAAGACTCTTCATTTTACATTTTAGTGATCCAAGATCACATTGAGTCTATAGGAAAAGCTAAAAGTATCAAGGAGGGATGAGGTGTTGCTTAATGAGCCTCTTGCTTCATGTGCTTGGTGATATGCTCCAAAAACCCTCAACTACTTTCCCACATCCACAAATGACCTAAACCTAAAGACAAAATTGGTCACACCGATTCTTCCTATCCGGCGCCACCGAGTTCTAATGTCATAGCCACTGCCACAAACCCTAGGCAAATCGGTCCTACCGATAGGGATCTCGGTCTCACCGAGATGGGATTGTAATCCCTCTGTTTCCCTTCGTAACATTTCGGTCTAACCGAAGTGAGCGATCAGTCCCACCGAGATTGCAATGTAAACTCTCTGTTTCCCTTTTGTAACATTTCGGCCTCACCGAAAAGAGCAAATCGGTCCCACCGAGTTTACCTGACCAACTCTCTAGTAAGCTTATTACCAAAATCGGTCTCACCGAGATTGTGTAATCGGTCTTACCGAGATTACGTTATGCCCTAACCCTAACTATATCGGTCTTACCGAGTTGCATTTCGGTCCCACCGAAAATCTTAACGGTCACTAGGTTTACTGAATCGGTCCGACCGAGTTTGATGATTCGGTCCCACCGAGTTTGGTAAATTGTGTGTAACGGTTAGATTTTGTGTGGAGGCTATATATACCCCTCCACCTCCTCTTCATTCATGGAGAGAGCCATCAGAACAAACCTACACTTCCAACTTACCATTTCTGAGAGAGAACCACCTACTCATGTGTTGAGGCCAAGATATTCCATTCCTACCATATGAATCTTGATCTCTAGCCTTCCCCAAGATAGTACAAATAATTTTAAACTAGAGTTGAACTAGCTCTATAACCTAGTACAAATTATTTCACACTAGAGTTGAACTAGCTATATAACCTAGTACAAATAATTTACACTAAAGTTGAACTAGCTCTATAACCTAGTACAAATCATTTCACACTAGACTTGAACTAGCTCTATAACCTAGTACAAATAATTTTACACTAGAGTTGAACTAGCTCTATAACCTAGTACAAATCATTTTACACTAGAGTTGAACTAGCTCTATAACCTAGTACAAATAGTTCTACACTAGATTTTAACTAGCTCTATAACCTAGTACAAAAAATTTTACACTAGAGTTGAACTAGCTCTATAACATAGTACAAATAATTTTACACTAGAAATGAACTAGCTCTATAACGTAGTACACATAATTTTACACTTCCATTGTACTCGGGGTATAACCTAGTATAAATCATTTTACACTATAGTTGAACTAGCTCTATGACCTACTGCAAATAATATTACACTAGAATTGAACTAGCTCTATATCCTAGTGCAAATCATTTTACAGTAGAGTAGAACTAGCTCGATAAACTATTACAAATAATTTTACACTAGAGTTGAACTAGCTCTATAACCTAGTATAAATAATTTTACAATTGAATTGAACTAGCTCTATAACCTAGTACAAATAATTTTACACTAGAGTTGAACTAGCTCTATAACCTAGTACAAATAATTTTACACTAGAAATGAATTAGCTCTATAACCTAGTACATATAATTTTACGCTAGCTTTGTATTAGGGCTATAACCTACTACAAATCATTTTACACTAGAGTTGAACTAGCTCTATGACCTAGTACACACAATTTTAGACTATAATTGAACTAGCTCTATAACCTAGTACAAATAATTTTAAACTAGAGTTGAACTAGCTCTATAACCTAGTACAAATAATTTTACACTAGAGTTGAACTAGCTCTATGACCTAGTACACACAATTTTAGACTGTAATTGAACTAGCTCTATAACCTAGTACAAATAATTTTAAACTAGAGTTGAACTAGCTCTATAACCTAGTACAAATAATTTTACACTTGAGTTGAACTAGCTCTATTACCTAGTACAAATCATTTTACACCATAGTTGAACTAGCTCTATAACCTAGTATAAATAATTTTACAATTGAATTGAACTAGCTCTATAACCTAGTACAAATAATTTTACACTAGAGTTGAACTAGCTCTATAAGCTAGTACAAATAATTTTACAATAGAAATGAACTAGCTCTATAACCTAGTACACATAATTTTACACTAGCATTGTACTAGGGCTATAACCTAGTAGAAATCATTTTACACTAGAGTTGAACTATGACCTAGTACACACAATTTTGGACTATAGTTGAAGTAGCTCTATAAGATAGTACAAATAATTTTAAACTAGAGTTGAACTAGCTCTATAACCTAGTTCAAATAATTTTAAACTAGAGTTGAACTAGCTCTATAACCTAGTACAAATAATTTCACACTAGAGTTTAACTAGCTCTATAATCTAGTACAAATAATTTACAATAAAGTTGAACTAGCTCTATAACCTAGTACAAATCATTTTACACTAGACTTGAACTATCTCTATAACCTAGTACAAATAATTTTACTCTAGAGTTGAATTACCTCTATAACCTAGTACAAATCATTTTACACTAGAGTTGAACTAGCTCTATAACCTAGTACAAATAATTTTATACTAGAATTTAACTAGCTCTATAACCTAGTAGAAATAATTTTACACTAGAGTTGAACTAGCTCTATAACATAGTACAAATAACTTTACACTAGAAATGAACTAGCTCTATAACCTAGTACACATAATTTTACACTTACATTTTACTCGGGCTATAACCTAGTATAAATCATTTTACACTATAGTTGAACTAGCTCTATAACCTAGTACAAGTAATGTTACACTAGAATTGAACTATCTCTATATCATAGTGCAAATCATTTTACAGTAGAGTAGAACTAGCTCTATAAACTATTATAACTAATTTTAGACTAGAGTTGAACTAGCTCTATAACCTAGTACAAATAATTTTATACTAGAGTTGAACTAGCTCTATAACCTAGTACAAATAATTTTACACTAGAATTGAACTAGCTCTATTACCTAGTACAAATCATTTTACACCCTAGTTGAACTTGCTCTATAACATAGTATAAATAATTTTACAATTGAATTGAACTAGCTCTATAACATCGTACAAATAATTTTACACTAGAGTTGAACTAGCTCTATAACCTAGTAAAAAATAATTTTACACTAGAAATGAATTAGCTCTATAACCTAGTACATAAAATTTCACGCTAGCATTGTACTAGGGCTCTAACCTAGTACAAATCATTTTACACTATAGTTGAACTAGCTTTATGACCTAGTACACACAATTTTAGACTAGAATTGAACTAGCTCTATAACATAGTACAAATAATTTTAAACTAGAGTTGAACTAGCTCTATAAGCTAGTACAAATAATTTTACACTAGAGTTGAACTAGCTCTATTACCTAGTACAAATCATTTTACACCATAGTTGAACTAGCTCCATGTCGGTGTACTAGAATAGGGGTACCCTAGTACCCCGAACTTGTGCACGGGCAGTTGCAGCACCCCGCGGCAAAGGCTTGCCGGGCGAACGCCAAAGACCCTCCAAGGTTCCCTTGGAGCCATTCAAAGAACAAAGTATTTAAGCTAAGGAGACAAGACCCCGGTAAGAGGAGCTTGCCGGGAAGGCTAACCAAGGCGCACCAAGGAACTTGCCGCGACGCGCCACGCGCTCCGGCAAGGCGACAAGGCCCCGGCAAGAGGAGCTTGCCGGGAAGACTAAACAAGGTACCTCGAAGCCCGGTGAGCGACAACCCTTCGGGCCCGACAAGATAGCAGCAGCGGCAAGACGCTTGTCGCGGCAGGCGGCCACTCTGCGCCCATGCTCCAGCGCATCCACCAACGTGTCGCTCTGGGGGCCTCTCCGGGCGCGCGTGGCAGGAGGCTGTGCAGCCAGCGGTGCGCAGTGGCATGCGAAGCTGACAAGATCGCCATCGTGGCGAACGGTGGCGCCACTAACGGTCCTTTTCTACACTGTTTGGGCGACTCAGACGGGCATTTAATGCCCTTGTCCCCTGCCGTCAGGGTTAGGTAGGACGCACTATACAAGCAACTGTATCACCTACCTCACTTTTTACGTTTTTACCCTCCTCTGCGTTGCCACCTGTCGGTGACCCCTTTAGCGTATAAAAGGAGGCCCATGCGCAACGTAGAGGGGGGTCGGGGGTTCGAAGGTTCGGGAGTTTCGATCACTTCGACTCATTTGTAAACCAGAAAGACACCACACTCTCTCGAGAGCAAGAACACAAGATAACATAGCCAGACAAGCAACAGTAGGAGTATTATCTCTCCGGAGAGCTCCGAAGCTGGGTAAACCGCTCGTGTGCTTCGCCTCGATCTGCTCTTCGTGCAACCTCCGCCCCCCACCGAACCGAAAGGGGCCCGGTCCGCCGGCCCCATAGGTGTTCGTGGGTCAGTTTCCCCCGACATCTTTGGCGCGCCAGGTAGGGGGGCGTCGAGATTGTGTGAACCTGATCCAGTGTTCACACGAGCTAGATCTTCGTTCCCTTCATCAACATGCCACCGAAGAAGAAGACTTCGGCGGCAGCCGCTCCATCCACGTCGTTTCCGCCACCGTTGGAGCAAACGCGTGGTGGAGTGGACGCCGGCGGAAGAACAGGCGTCGATGAGGGTGCTCACAGTGCTGCCAAGTCCAAGGACAAGGCGACACAGACCTCGGCATCCGTACGCGCACCGCGCCCGTCTCAGGAGGCGCGGGACCAACAGCATCATGGTGTTCGCAGCGCCATACGTCCGCTGGGCCAAGATCAAGCTGGTGGATCTCGGGACGCTCAAGACCAGCATGCACGCCAGCATGCTGGCACGAGCGGGGCACGGTCGCCTAGACGGGATACTGCTCCTTCTAACATAGTTAGAAGTTCGAGCACGTCCCGCTCCTCGCGCCGTCCGCCAGTGCCACCCACCACTCTAGCAGAAGCTTTGGTGCGAGCTCAACTTCTTCTAGATTACCCTCCAACGTCGGACAAGATCGACGAATGGAGGGCTACCATTCAGAGTCTCATCGGCTACGCCAACGGCGACACTCCACGGCGGCCGAGCGTGTCGCCGCCACGGCAGGGTTGCCAGGCTCGAGCCGGTGGCGACGAAACGGGTGGAGGTGCAACTACCATGCAATCACCGCCCCGAAGGCCAAGATGGCCGACTCGCTGGATCCACCTTGACAGCGACTCCACTGCATCCTCGGATCCACGAGCTCGTCGCGATCAGCGCCAAGTTCTTCATGATCGACAGCAAGAAGACGCTCATACCCGCATCGAGCACCAAAGAGAAGCGTGACGTCAATCTGACAAGCGCGCTGGGCCCTCTGTTGACATGCATGCGCCAGGGGAACCAGGCGATCTGCCGTACATGGTAGGTTGTCCTGCGTTCACTCGTGAGCTGCGGCAAGTCCAGTGGCCCAGTACAAAGAACTTCAAGCCAGACGTACCGGAGAAGTACGACGGCAAGACGCATCCGTCAGAGTTCCTCAGCATCTACACCATTGCGGTGCAAGCTGCCGGAGGACGAGATGACAAGATCCTTGCCAACTACTTCCCGCTGGTGCTCAAGCCCAATGTCAGATCCTGGCTCATGCACTTGCCGGACAACTCCATATCCTCTTGGGCTGATCTGTGCCATCAGTTTGTCGGCGCCTTTACCGGCGGACACAAGCCTCATGGCCAGGAGAGTGATCTTCATTTGCTCGCCCATAAGGAAGGAGAGCCCCTGCGCAAGTACATTCAGAGATTTAGTAGCGTGCAGCACAACATCCCAGATGTCCACCCTGCCGCGGTGATCAGCGCGTTCCATCAGAATGTGCGAAACCGCAGGATGCGGGAGGAAATGGCGATGTGCAAGATCAAGGATGTCAGTGAGTTATATGCACTGGCCGACAAGTGTGCGCGTGCTGAGGAAGGGAGGAGGCTCCCCGGAGAAAATATAGGAGCGGGGGGATCTGACAGTGAAGATATTGCCCCGGCAAGGAAAAACCGGCGGCGGAACAACAGAAGGAGGAAAGGTAAAGAGGTGCTAGTTGTTGAGCAGTCCGGCAACGGTGGTGGCACCAAGGAGGCCAAAGCTGGTGACTCCGGCAAGGATGTTGCCACGGAGGTGGCGGTCGCCAACAAGCAGGACGGCACCAACAAGCAGTATTGCAAGATTCACCGCACCAAGGTCCATGATCTCCAGAACTGTAAGAAAGTCGAGCAGCTTGTTGAGCAACAGAAAGCTGAATACGAGCGGCGCGACAAAGAGAAGGCCCAGGAAGGAGCTGGTGGATCCGGCAAGAAACGTCCCGGCCGAGGAGGACGCCGCGGCAAGGCCAAGCAGCGGCAAGGAGACAGACCTCCTCGCGGCCGCGACAAGGATGAAGATGACGGCGACGATGAAGATATGGATGATGAGGAGACTGATGAGCAGGCGTTCCAGAAAGCCACAGAGGTCCTGTGCGTTGACGGTGGTGCTTCTCTGCATGCCTCGCACCGCCAGCTCAAGCAGTGGGTGCGAGAAGTTAATGCAGTAGAACCAGCCGTCGAGTCACGCAAGCCTCTGAAATGGTCCAGCACGCCTATCATCTTTGATATTGAGGACCACCCTGATCGCATAACTGCGCTCGGGTGCTTGCCGATGTTGGTTTCACCAACGATCCGCAACCTCAAGGTCACTAAGATGCTAGTTGACGGCGGGGCCGGCTTGAATCTGATCTCCTCCGCGGTGCTCCAGAAACTCCAGATCCCTGACAGCGAGCTGGAAGAGACCGGCACATTTCAAGGAATCAACCCGGGAAGGAGCAAGCCAAAGGGAAAGATCACGTTGCCGATAACATTTGGCAGTGAGCTGAACTTCAGGACTGAGAGGGTCACGTTTGACGTTGCCGACATTCCATTGCCTTACAATGGAATCCTTGGCCGTCCAGCACTCGCCAAGTTCATGGCAGCCTCTCACTATGCGTACAACGTACTGAAAATGCCAGGCCCAATAAGTGTCATCTCTGTCCCTGGCGACAAGAAGGATGCTCTTATCTGCGCCGACAAGATCTACCAGGAAGCAACAGCCGCAGCAGAACGCAGGACCCTTGCCGCTGGAGCTCCCGGGGGGAAGAAGAAGACCAAGTCCGGCAAGAGCTCTGATGCCCACTCCGGCAAGCGCACCTCTTCGGAGTGCTGCGCTACCGTCGAGGATGCACCATCGAGCTCCACCGGCAAGTGTAAGAAGGCAATGGCAGCTCCACCTGAGACCAAGAAGGTGTCCGCCAAGGCGGATGGCACTGGTGGTACATTTACCATCAGCGCTACTCTTGACCCGAAATAGGAAAGCGCGCTCGTTGCTTTCCTGCGGGCGAATGTCGACGTGTTTGCGTGGCAACCGTCTGATATCCCTGGTGTTCCCAGGAAAGTAATTGAGCACCACCTTGCCGTCTGTCCTCATGCGCGGCCCGTCAAGCAGAGAGTCAGGAAGCAGGCAGTAGAGCGCCAAGAATTCATCGCAGAAGAAATCAAGAAGTTGGAAGCAGCAGGCCTTGTCAGAGGAGTACTCCATCCCACGTGGTTGGCCAATCCTGTTGTTGTGCGCAAGGCTAACGGGAAATGGAGGCTTTGTATTGACTTCACTGATGTTAATAAAGCTTGTCCCAAAGACCCATTTCCCTTGCCGCGTATTGACCAGATTGTTGACTCCACGGCTGGATGTGATTTGCTTTCATTTCTTGATGCATACTCAGGATACCATCAGATCTTCATGGCAGAAGAAGATGAAGAGAAAACCGCATTTATCACCCCGTGTGGCACGTACTGCTTCGTACGGATGCCTTTCGGTTTGAAGAATGCTGATTCAACATTCGCAAGGGTAGTCCGCCATGCTTTTGAGCCGCAAATGCACAGAAATGTGGAAGCTTACATGGATGACATAGTGGTCAAGAGCAAGAAAAGGGCGACCCTAATTCAAGATTTAGACGAGACATTTGCAAATCTGCGCAAGATCAACCTCAAGCTCAACCCCGAGAAGTGTGTGTTTGGAGTCCCCTCCGGCAAGCTTCTTGGGTTCTTCGTGTCTTAGCGGGGAATTGAAGCCAATCCCGACAAGATCAAGGCCATTGAGCAGATCGAAGCACCAAAGCGCGTCAAGGATGTACGAAGGCTTGCCGGTTGCGTGACTGCTCTCAGCAGGTTTATCTCTAGATCTGCAGAGCGCGCCCTGCCATTTTTCAAAATTTTGAAAAAGGCAGGTCCAATGAAATGGACTCCGGAGGCGGAGGCTGCGCTGCAGCACTTGAAGAGATACCTGTCCTCCACTCCAACACTTGTCGCACCTAAGCCGCAAGAGAAGTTGCTGCTATATATAGCGGCAACCAATCAAGTGGTTAGTGTTGCGTTAGTGGTGGAGAGAGAGGTAGATGATGAGCCGGCAACAATGGCAGATGCATCCAGCGACAAGCAGGGGGCTTCGCCGACAAGCTCTGGTCCCGACAAACATGGGTTTGTGCAGGAATATGATAAGATGCCAAGGAGAATGGTGCAGCGCCCACTTTACTTTGTCAGTTCCCTTCTGCAGGGAGCTAGGTCAAGGTACTCTGGTGTGCAGAAGTTGCTTTTCGGCCTCCTCATGGCCTCGAGAAAGCTGCGCCATTACTTCCAAGCACATGAGATCACAGTCGTCACTCGCTTTCTGCTGAAGAGGATACTGCAAAATCCAGAAGCAACAGGCAGGATTGTCGAGTGGGCGCTGGAACTGTCAAGCTTTGGCCTCACATTTGAGAGCACTTCAACTATCCAAAGCAGAGCATTGGCAGAGTTCATAGCAGAGTGGATGCCAACCCCAGATGAAGAAATTCCAGAGACGAGCATCCCCGTCAAAGAGGCAAGTAAAGAGTGGCTAATGTACTTTGATGGTGCCTTCTCGCTGCAAGGCGCCGGTGCGGGCGTGCTGCTTGTCGCACCCACCGGAGAGCACCTCAAGTACGTAGTCCAGATGCACTTTCCCAAGGAACAAGCAACCAACAATACTGCAGAGTATGAAGGATTGCTTGCCGGTCTCAGAATTGTAGCATACCTTGGGATCAAGAAGCTTATTGTCAGGGGTGACTCGCAGCTTGTCGTCCGCCAAGTAAACAAGAACTACCAGAGTCCGTTGATGGAAGCATATGTTGATGAAGTGAGGAAGCTAGAAGAGCACTTTGACGGCCTACAGATGGAGCATATCCCAAGAGCTCAGAATGACATTGCTGATGGCTTGTCAAAGTGCGCCGCACTAAAGTTACCTGTGGAACCAGGGATCTTTGTGCTTAAGTTGACTCAACCATCCGTAACACCATCAACTGGACAAATCAAGAAGAGGAAGTTGATTTCTGGTGACTACTTTCCGGCAGAGCTCCCCGAAGCCGCCACCAAGAAAGTCCCCAAAATCAACACCAAGGATGCTGAGGGGCAGTCTGCTCCGGCAAGCCTTATGGTTTGTTCCGTTGAAGCAGACGCTCCCGACAAGTTTTGCTCCGGCAAGCTTGCCGGGGAACATCAAGCTCCGGCAGGGCCGCAAGTCCTTGCCGTAGAAGCGGATGTTCCCGCAGCAGCAGATATGCCTTTAGTCCTTGTTGTCGAGTCGCAAGCTCCAGCATGGGCACAGCAGATTGTCCATTTCCTTCAGACAGGAGAACTTCCCGAAGAACAAGAAGAAGCGGAAAGAGTAGCCCGGCAGTCAAGTATGTACCAGTTTGTCGATGGCATACTGTACAGAAGAAGACTCAACGGTGTGAAATTGAAGTGTATTCGCCGGGAAGATGGACAAAAGCTGTTGGCAGAGATACATGGAGGCATATGTGGCCACCACATTGGCGCAAGAGCACTTGCCGGCAAGGTTTCTTTTGGCTGACAGCCCTCCAGGATGCAACTACACAAGTAACCAAGTGTGAAGCGTGCCAGTTCCACTCCAAACAGATACACCAGCCAGCTCAAGCTCTCCAGACGATCCCTTTTGTCCTGGCCATTTTCGGTCTGGGGGCTTGATATCCTCGGCCCCTTCCCCCGAGCTGTCGGGGGCTTTGAGTACTTGTAAGTCGCAATCGACAAGTTCACAAAGTGGCCGGAAGTGCAGCCAGTGAGGAAGGTGACGGCACAGTCAGCAGTCAAGTTCTTCAGGTCAATTGTTTGCCGTTTCGGGATCCCTAACAAGATCATCACCGACAATGGCACGCAATTCACGAGCCGCACCTTCATACAGTACGTCCATGACCTTGGCACCAAGGTCTGCTTCACTTCTGTTGCTCATCCGAGAAGCAACGGTCAAGCAAAGAGGGCAAATGCTGAAGTGCTGCGCGGGCTCAAGACAAGAACTTTCGACAGGCTGCATAGTTGCGGAAGGAACTGGATCGAGGAGCTGCCGGTGGTTCTTTGGTCGATCAGAACGACGCCAAATCGAGCCACTGGCCAGACACCTTTCGCTCTAGTCTATGGAGCAGAGGGAGTTCTCCCCACAGAACTCGTATACGGATCACCTCGAGTGCTCGCTTATGATGAGCTTGAGCAAGAACAGCTGCGGCAAGACGACGTGCTGCTCCTTGAGGAAGATCGTCTTCAGGCTACTGTACGAGCTGCTTGATACCAGGAAGCTTTGCGCCGCTATCATAGCCGCAAAGTTAAAGCCAGAAGCTTCGAGGAAGGCGACCTTGCTCTTCGGCGCGTTCAGTCCGCCAAGAATTCCAACAAGTTGACGCCGAAGTGGGAAGGCCCTTATCGGGTGAGACGAGTCACAAGGCCTGGCGCTGTCCGCCTTGAGACCGAAGATGGCGTTCCGGTGAGCAACTCCTGGAACATAGAACATCTTCGTAAGTTTTTCCCATAAGGCGCGGTTGCCGGAACCCGTTCCAGCAACCACCTTTTGTACAAGTCTTGCCGCTGTTGCATGTAATCCTTTGTACAAAGCCGGGCGCAGATCCCGTGCATAAGTAAAACCCCATGTGCTCCGCACAGCTTGTCCATTTAATGCATTAGTTCCTTTCTTGCATGCGATTATCTGACACTTTGTGCAGCACCTACAACCAGTAAGCAGTAACGAGCCGAAGAGCTCCATATTATTATTTTCTCTCCTTTCTTTTTCTTTTAAAGGAAAAGAAGGTTCTCTCGCACACAAGTTTGCCGGGGGGGGTGGGAAGGAGAAGATTGTGGTGTGGGCCAGGCGTCGTTCAAGCAAAGATTGCCTTACCGGGAAGCAAATGACAGAAAAGCTAAGTTGCCAAAGTTTGAGCAATCAGTTTTTAAATTCTTAGAGTTATCTTCCTCGAATGACCCTGCTTTGTATGGAAAACCTGTGCGCGGAGGAACCAACTCATGGCTAGTTGCGCCCTTACTTTGTTTCGAGTCCGCTCAACAGCTTAAGCGTGTTGCATCTAGTCGCGACAAGGTTTCTTGTCGGAAGCAGCACCGCCAGCAGGCTGCTGAAGTTCCGCACTCAGCGCTCGCGGCTCGGGCGCCTGCGCCGACAAGTTCCCTAGAAGCGTAGGGTAAAAGCATACAAAGGAAGGAATCTAGTAGAGGAAATAACATTGCAATTGATAACAGAAATCAAGTTATATTACAAGATAACTTGTCGTAGCTCTAATAGACTGTTTTCGTAATATGATTAGCAGCGACAAGGGAAAAGAAGAAATGGGCGGCCTAATCTACGTGTCCGCCCTCGACTCTCTTGATCTCGCTCACCTTGTCCACAATGGGTGCGACAAGGGCCTTGAGTGCGTCCAGATCAGCGTCAGGCGGCAAGGACCTGAGGACGTTGGTGAAGCTGAGGCCTGGGTTGCGGAAGGCCACCTTCATCAGCACCTTCTAGAGAACCCCGGCGCAGATTTTGCGCGACTCGTCGGCCAGCTGCTTCGGGATCCTCTCCCGGAGCCGCTAGAGTGCCGTCGTCACGCCCTTGAAGAACAGGCTGAGCTTGGCGCTGGGTTGAAGACTCTCGTCGGAAGGATAACCAAAGTCTTCCATCCACAGCTGCGCCAGCTCCTCATTGATCACTGCGGCAGTGTTCACCAGACCCTCGGTCCAGTGCTCCACTGTGTCCCTGAACGAGTTCTGGGTAACTTCAATGCTCTCCAGCAGCGCTGCGTCAGCCTTGACCTTCTCCGCCAAGGTCTTCTCCCGCTCCTTGGCGGCCTCCAGCGTCTGCGTCAGCGTGGCCAGCTTCAGCTCCAGGTCTGCTTTGGAATCCTTGGCGGCGCTGAGCTCCTTGCCCCTCTCAGCGAGAAGGCCTTGCAGCTCACCATGGGCGGCAGCATCCTTCTCGCGCTCACGCTTGAGCGCGGCAAGCTCCTCGCCGCTCTTCCCAATATCGGCTTCCAGCTGCGCCACCTTCTCCTCTAGCTCTTTCTTGGCGGCCTCTGCTGTTGCCGCGGCATCCTTTACCTCCTTGAGCGCCCCGCCAAGTGCTCGCTCACGCTGGTCGAGCTCTTCCTCGTAGCTGTCGAGGTGGGCCTTCCGCTGCACTAGTTCGTCTTCCCGCGCAGACTGCTTCTCGGCAGCCAGCCTTTGCTCCTCCTCAGCCTCGGCCTTCTCGAGAAGAAAGGCCGTGCGCTCCTCGTCGACTCGCTCCCGCTCCTGCGCCAGGGACCGGAGAGCTTCTTGATTTTGGCCCTGGAGCTCCTCCACGCGCTTTTCCATGTCGACTCCCGCCTTTGCGACAAGCGCTTCCCGGGAAGCCAGCTTGGCTTACCGGGCGCGGTAGAGTGACAACAGCTTCCGCAGCAGCTGCTCCTCCTCGGGCACGCCACTGCTGCTGCCGGGCGCGTCAAGCAATGACAGTCCAGCAGAGGCGAGCACCTCCCCGTCAAAAGCTTCCCCCTCGACTGGCGCCCTTGAGCTCGATGCCCAGGGAAGCTTGATGAAGATGTCGTCGCCGGCCTTCAAGTAGGCGCCGGGCTGGGGCTCCTCGGAGCCCAGCTCCGCAGAAGCGGCAGAGGGTTCGGCGGTCGGCGCAGCGCCCGGCGTTCCTCCGGCCTCAGGGTCATCAGTGCGATCGACCGACCCCTCGCCGGCTTCCGCAGCAGCAGCCCCAGCGGCCTCCTCGCTGGCGGTCTCATCAGCACCGGCACCTTCCTCGCCGGCGCCGAAGATGGGTCTGAAGAACGAAGAAGGGAGGAAAATCAATCAAAAATCCAAGAAAGGAAAAACGGAAGAAACAGAACCCAAGGGAAAGTTTCTGGGCAAGTGGATTACCTACGCCAAGATCTTCAGTTGCGGCCTCGGTCGCCGCAGGATCAGCAGTGCCGTCCCTTGCCGGGGAGTCCCCCCTTGCCGGAGAGCTCTCCCTTGCTGGGGACTCCTCCCTTGGCGACGCAGTTGAAGCAGGTGGCACTTCAGGACCGGCCTCTGGGCGCTCCTGATGAGGCTGCTCTGCTCCTGCACAAGTCAACAAGCAAGATATCAGCGAAGGAAAAAGCACTCAAGCGCGCCCGGCAGCAGAAGGTTAAACTATGAACTTACGCTGGGGGCTACGCTGGGGGCTGCTTTGAGGAGTGATTGCCGGGTCCGTCAAGGTGATCTCGGACCCACCCCCTATCGACAAGGTGGGGTCATCTTCGATGACGATCACCGCAGCCTTGGCCCTCTTCGCCGCTCTCTGGGCCAGCGTTCTGAAAAGAAAGGAGTCCAGATTGGAGCAAGTCAGATATAAGATATAAACAGCAAGATTGAAGAACTACAGAAGCACCAAAGAAACTCACTCTTCTTCCTCCTCGTCGGAGCTGAGCGCGGAAAGATCGAAGTCCGGCCCTCCTCCGGTGCGGCGAGGTGGAGGAGTAGGATCCCTTGCCCGCTTGGCGGGGGCAGTAGCGGTGGCCCAGGAAGATCCCGCTCCAGTTGTCGCTGTTGCGTGAGGCGCTCCCGCAGCAACATTGCTTGCCGTGGTAGAGCGCGTCGCGCGGCTCGGTGGCTGTGGAGCCGGCTGCCGCCCCGCTGCGTCCCCGGCCCTGCGAAGGCGCCTCCTTGGCGGGGCCGGGGGCTCCGCCTGCGGCAAGCTCTCTGAAGGCTCAACCTCCTCCTCGCCGGCCTCGCTCGACTCGGGTTCGGAACCGGCAGCCTCCTCTTCACCCATGAACTCCGCGCGTTCGGCAAGGTTTGCCGCCTCTGCAGCCTCCGCCTCCTCCACGGTGAACCCGAATGCGCCCGCGGCAGCTGCAGCCGCAACCTCTTCCGCCCTAGTGGCGATGAGCTGCAGCTCCTCGTCGGTGGTGTCACGGGTGAGGCTCTTCTGCTCGTCAGCGCGGACCGGCACTTCCTCTAAGGTGTTGAAGAACGCTCGCACAACGTCATCCGCGGGCTCTTGCCAAGTTGGGGCGATGCCATGTGAATCGCACAACGGCATCATGGCGCGGATCCGGTCAAGCGAAGAGTTATTGCACAAAGGAACTACGCCCCTCGGCAGTGTGAATGGGTGCTGGGGGTCGCGTTTGAATAATTCCAAGAGCATTGCGTCCAACTCCAAGACGGTGAAGTTGTAGTTGAGGCCCGGCCGCAGCCTCATGATGTCCGCCGAGTTCTTGAACTCCCAGGCGGGCCTCCCCCTCTCCTGCAGGGGGGCAATGCGGCGGCGGAGGAAATCTGCCCCGACAGCACCTACAGTGAGCCCGGCAAGCCTGAGGCGAAGAATCCTAGTGATGGTGATCTTCAGCCTCTCGTCTTCCGGGGCCACGTTGCTCCAGTCATTGCCGCGCACTATCGGAGTTTGGCGCACGGCGGTGAAGGGCTGCGGATTCTCCTCGATGATCCAGCACCACTCCGCTCTCCACTCCTCGCACTTGCTGCGGAGCTCACCATCCAAGTACGCCTCCTTCTTGCCGACTCTCGAGACCCAGGCAATCCCTCCGGCAAGCGGCTCTCCTCTCTCTACCCGAGGAATGAAGTAGTGGCGGAAAAGGGCAACACTAGGGTGGACTCCGAAAAAGTTTTCGCACAAGTGTGTGAAAACTGCCATGGTCAGGACAGCATTGGGGGTGAAGTCAAGGAGGCGGAAGCCATATGTGTTCATAATGTCACAGAAGAACTCCGAGAAAGGCGGGCAGAGCCTACAATAGAAGAATAGTGGGAAGAACGGGTACCCATTTGGAGCCAGCTTCGAAGCGGTAGCCGGGAGTACCCTCGTGCGCGGATGCGCACGCGTCTCCATCGCCCAAAAGAGGTAGAAGTATTCCCTCAGCTCCTGCATGCCGAGCTGGGGGTGAAGATCGCCCGCTCCTTCCGCAGCGCCGCGAGCCGCTGCGCCTCGGCCGACTTCACACCCTTTCCCTTGTCGGATTTCGGGCCCATGGCGGAGGTGGTGAGGGAGGTCGACGGCGTGGAGATGCTAGTGACAATGGGAGGGGCGGAGCGCTGCACTCTCGGCTTCGAGGAGAAGGGGGGAGCGGCGGAGTTTGTGAAGAAGGAGTAACAGCAACCAGCAAGGGGGACCGAACTGCCCCTGTTTCCTCTGCTTATAAAGAGGGACGGGGCGGACGTTTCGCCCTTCCTAATAAACAACCACCCACGATCTCCCCCACGATGCCGCATTCAACGCGTGCCGTTATGGGGGAGCGCAGTGGATACGGAGCGAGATTTGGTGTAGCCCAGCCCACGTGTGCCCGTGCCCTGTCTTGGGCCTGGCCCAACAGCGCTCGGCACCGTGTCTGGCCCAGGCCCGGGGGCTCCTGTCGGTGTACTCGAATAGGGGTACCCTAGTACCCCAAACTTGTGCACGGGCAGTTGCAGCACCCCGCGGCAAAGGCTTTCCGGGCGAACGCCAAAGACCCTCCAAGGTTCCCTTGGAGCCATTCAAGAACAAAGTATTTAAGCTAAGGAGACAAGACCCCGGCAAGAGGAGCTTGCCGGGAAGGCTAACCAAGGCGCACCAAGGAACTTGCCGCGATGCGCCATGCGCTCCGGCAAGGCGACAAGGCCCCGGCAAGAGGAGCTTGCCGGGAAGACTAAACAAGGTACCTCGAAGCCCGGCGAGCGACAAGCCTTCGGGCCCGACAAGATAGCAGCAGCGGCAAGACGCTTGCCGTGGCAGGCGGACACTCTGCGCCCACGCTCCAGCGCATCCACCAACGTGTCGCTCTGGGGGCCTCCCCGGGCGCGCGTGGTGGGAGGCTGTGCAGCCAGCGGTGCGCAGTGGCATGCGAAGCTGACAAGATCGCCATCGTGGCGAACGGTGGCGCCCCTAACGGTCCTTTCCTGCACTGTTCGGGCGATTCAGACGGGCATTTAATGCCCTTGTCCCCTGCCGTCAGGGTTAGGTAGGACGCACTGTACAAGCAACTATATCACCTACCTCGCTTTTTATGTTTTTACCCTCCTCTGCGTTGCCACCTATCGGTGACCCCTTTAGCGTATAAAAGGAGGCCCATGCGCAACGTAGAGGGGGGTCGGGGGTTCGAAGGTTCGGGAGTTTCGATCACTTCGACTCATTTGTAAACCAGAAAGACACCACGCTCTCTCGAGAGCAAGAACACAAGATAACATAGCCAGACAAGCAGCGGTGGGAGTATTATCTCTCCGGAGAGCTCCGAAGCTGGGTAAACCGCTCGTGTGCTTCGCCTCGATCTGCTCTTCGTGCAACCTCCGCCCCCCATAGAACCGAAAGGGGCCCGGTCCGCTGGCCCCATAGGTGTTCGTGGGTCAGTTTCCCCCGACACTCCATAACCTAGTATAAATAATTTTACAATTGAATTGAACTAGCTCTATAACCTAGTACAAATAATTTTACACTAGAGTTGAACTAGCTCTATAAGCTAGTACAAATAATTTTACACTAGAAATGAACTAGCTCTATAACCTAGTACACATAATTTTACACTAGCATTGTACTAGGGCTATAACCTAGTACAAATCGTTTTACACTAGAGTTGAACTAGCTCTATGACCTAGTACACACAATTTTATACTATAGTTGAACTACCTCTATAAGATAGTACAAATAATTTTACACTAGATTTGAACTAGCTCTATAACCTAGTACAAATAACTTTACACTAGAGTTGAACTAGCTCTATAACCTAGTACAAATCATTTTACACTAGAGTTGAACTAGCTCTATAACCTAGTACAAAAAATTTAACACTAGAGTCGAACTAGGTCTATAACCGAGTACAAATCATTTTACATTATAGTTGAACTAGCTCTATAACCTAGTACAAATAATTTTACAGTAGAATTTAACTAGCTCTATAACCTAGTACAAATAATCTTACATTAGAGTTGAACTAGCTCTATAAGCTAGTACAAATAATTTTACACTGGAAATGAACTAGCTCTATAACCTAGTACACATAATTTTACACTAGCATTGTACTAGGGCTATAACCAGTACAAATCATTTTACACTAGAGTTGAACTAGCTCTATGACCTAGTACACACAATTTTGGACTATAGTTGAACTAGCTCTATAAGATAGTACAAATAATTTTAAACTAGAGTTGGACTAGCTCTATAACCTAGTTAAAATAATTTTAAACTATAGGTTAACTAGCTCTATAACCTAGTACAAATAATTTCACACTAGAGTTTAACTAGCTCTATAACCTAGTACAAATAATCTTACACTAGAGTTGAACTAGCTCTATAAGCTAGTACAAATAATTTTACACTGGAAATGAACTAGCTCTATAAGCTAGTACACATAATTTTACACTAGCATTGTACTAGGGCTATAACCAGTACAAATCATTTTACACTAGAGTTGAACTAGCTCTATGACCTAGTACACACAATTTTGGACTATAGTTGAACTAGCTCTATAAGATAGTACAAATAATTTTAAACTAGAGTTGGACTAGCTCTATAACCTAGTTAAAATAATTTTAAACTATAGGTTAACTAGCTCTATAACCTAGTACAAATAATTTCACACTAGAGTTTAACTAGCTCTATAACCTAGTACAAATAATTTAAACTAAAGTTGAACTAGCTCTATAAGCTAGTACAAATCATTTTACACTAGACTTGAACTAGCTCTATAACCTAGTGCAAATAATTTTACACTAGAGTTGATTTAGCTCTATAACCTAGTACAAATCATTTTACACTATAGTTGAATTACCTCTATAACCTAGTACAAATAATTTTACAATAGAGTTGAACTAGCTCTATAACATATTACAAATAATTTTACACTAGAAACGAACTAGCTCTATAACCTAGTACATATAATTTTACACTTCCATTGTACTCGGGCTATAACTTAGTATAAATCATTTTAGACTAAGTTGAACTAGCTCTATAAC
>NC_057807.1:417019589-417021488 GCF_018294505.1 Triticum aestivum
TTTAACTAGCTCTATAACCTAGTACAAATAATCTTACACTAGAGTTGAACTAGCTCTATAAGCTAGTACAAATAATTTTACACTGGAAATGAACTAGCTCTATAACCTAGTACACATAATTTTACACTAGCATTGTACTAGGGCTATAACCAGTACAAATCATTTTACACTAGAGTTGAACTAGCTCTATGACCTAGTACACACAATTTTGGACTATAGTTGAACTAGCTCTATAAGATAGTACAAATAATTTTAAACTAGAGTTGGACTAGCTCTATAACCTAGTTAAAATAATTTTAAACTATAGGTTAACTAGCTCTATAACCTAGTACAAATAATTTCACACTAGAGTTTAACTAGCTCTATAACCTAGTACAAATAATTTAAACTAAAGTTGAACTAGCTCTATAAGCTAGTACAAATCATTTTACACTAGACTTGAACTAGCTCTATAACCTAGTGCAAATAATTTTACACTAGAGTTGATTTATCTCTATAACCTAGTACAAATCATTTTACACTATAGTTGAATTACCTCTATAACCTAGTACAAATAATTTTACACTAGAGTTGAACTAGCTCTATAACATATTACAAATAATTTTACACTAGAAATGAACTAGCTCTATAACCTAGTACATATAATTTTACACTTCCATTGTACTCGGGCTATAACTTAGTATAAATCATTTTAGACTAAGTTGAACTAGCTCTATAACCTAGTACAAATAATTTTACACTAGAGTTGAACTAGCTCTATAACCTAGTACAAATAATTTTACACTAGAGTTGAACTAGCTCTATAATCTAGTACAAATAATTTACACTAAAGTTGAACTAGCTCTATAACCTAGTACAAATCATTTTACACTAGACTTGAACTATCTCTATAACCTAGTACAAATAATTTTACACTAGAGTTGAATTAGATCTATAACCTAGTACAAATCATTTTACACTAGAGTTGAACTAGCTCTATAACCTAGTACAAATAATTTTACACTAGATTTTAACTAGCTCTATAACCTAGTACAAATAATTTTACACTAGAGTTGAACTAGCTCTATAACATAGTACAAATAACTTTACACTAGAAATGAACTAGCTCTATAACCTAGTACACATAGTTTTACACTTACATTTTACTCGGGCTATAACCTAGTATAAATCATTTTACACTATAGTTGAACTCGCTCTATAACCTACTACAAATAATTTTACACTAGAATTGAACTATCTCTATATCCTAGTGCAATTCATTTTATAGTAGAGTAGAACTAGCTCTATAAACTATTATAACTAATTTTAGACTAGAGTTGAACTACCTCTATAACCTAGTACAAATAATTTTACACTAGAGTTGAACTAGCTCTATAACCTAGTACAAATAATTTTACACTAGAGTTGAACTAGCTCTATTACCTAGTACAAATCATTTTACACCATAGTTGAACTTGCTCTATAACCTAGTATAAATAATTTTACAATTGAATTGAACTAGCTCTATAACATCGTACAAATAATTTTACACTAGAGTTGAACTAGCTCTATAACCTAGTAAAAAATAATTTTACACTAGAAATGAATTAGCTCTATGACCTAGTACATAAAATTTCAAGCTAGCATTGTACTAGGGCTCTAACCTAGTACAAATCATTTTACACTATGGTTGAACTAGCTCTATGACCTAGTACACACAATTTTAGACTAGAATTGAACTAGCTCTATAACCTAGTACAAATAATTTTACAATAGAATTTAACTAGCTCTATAACCTAGTACAAATAATCTTACACTAGAGTTGAACTAGCTCTATAAGCTAGTACAAATAATTTTACACTGGAAATGAACTAGCTCTATAACCTAGTACACATAATTTTACACTAGCATTGTACTAGG
>NC_057807.1:417021619-417022097 GCF_018294505.1 Triticum aestivum
CTATAACCTAGTACAAATAACTTTACACTAGAGTTGAACTAGCTCTATAACCTAGTACAAATCATTTTACACTAGAGTTGAACTAGCTCTATAACCTAGTACAAAAAATTTAACACTAGAGTCGAACTAGGTCTATAACCGAGTACAAATCATTTTACATTATAGTTGAACTAGCTCTATAACCTAGTACAAATAATTTTACAGTAGAATTTAACTAGCTCTATAACCTAGTACAAATAATCTTACATTAGAGTTGAACTAGCTCTATAAGCTAGTACAAATAATTTTACACTGGAAATGAACTAGCTCTATAACCTAGTACACATAATTTTACACTAGCATTGTACTAGGGCTATAACCAGTACAAATCATTTTACACTAGAGTTGAACTAGCTCTATGACCTAGTACACACAATTTTGGACTATAGTTGAACTAGCTCTATAAGATAGTACAAATAATTTTAAACTAGAGTTGGAC
>NC_057807.1:417022736-417025960 GCF_018294505.1 Triticum aestivum
CACTAGAGTTGAACTAGCTCTATAATCTAGTACAAATAATTTACACTAAAGTTGAACTAGCTCTATAACCTTGTACAAATCATTTTACACTAGACTTGAACTATCTCTATAACCTAGTACAAATAATTTTACACTGGAGTTGAATTAGATCTATAACCTAGTACAAATCATTTTACACTAGAGTTGAACTAGCTCTATAACCTAGTACAGATAATTTTACACTAGATTTTAACTAGCTCTATAACCTATTACAAATAATTTTACACTAGAGTTGAACTAGCTCTATAACATAGTACAAATAACTTCACACTAGAAATGAACTAGCTCTATAACCTAGTACACATAGTTTTACACTTACATTTTACTCGGGGTATAACCTAGTATAAATCATTTTACACTATAGTTGAACTCGCTCTATAACCTACTACAAATAATTTTACACTAGAATTGAACTATCTCTATATCCTAGTTCAATTCATTTTATAGTAGAGTAGAACTAGCTCTATAAACTATTATAACTAATTTTAGACTAGAGTTGAACTAGCTCTATAACCTAGTACAAATAATTTTACACTAGAGTTGAACTAGCTCTATAACCTAGTACAAATAATTTTACACTAGAGTTGAACTAGCTCTATTACCTAGTACAAATCATTTTACACCATAGTTGAACTTGCTCTATAACCTAGTATAAATAATTTTACAATTGAATTGAACTAGCTCTATAACATCGTACAAATAATTTTACACTAGAGTTGAACTAGCTCTATAACCTAGTAAAAAATAATTTTACACTAGAAATGAATTAGCTCTATAACCTAGTACATAAAATTTCAAGCTAGCATTGCACTAGGGCTCTAACCTAGTACAAATCATTTTACACTATGGTTGAACTAGCTCTATGACCTAGTGCACACAATTTTAGACTAGAATTGAACTAGCTCTATAACCTAGTACAAATAATTTTACAATAGAATTTAACTAGCTCTATAAGCTAGTACAAATAATCTTACACTAGAGTTGAACTAGCTCTATAAGCTAGTACAAATAATTTTACACTGGAAATGAACTAGCTCTATAACCTAGTACACATAATTTTACACTAGCATTGTACTAGGGCAATAACCTAGTACAAATCATTTTACACTAGAGTTGAACTAGCTCTATGACCTAGTACACACAATTTTGGACTATAGTTGAACTAGCTCTATAAGATAGTACAAATAATTTTAAACTAGAGTTGGACTAGCTCTATAACCTAGTTAAAGTAAGTTTAAACTATAGGTTAACTAGCTCTATAACCTAGTACAAATAATTTCACACTAGAGTTTAACTAGCTCTATAACCTAGTACAAATAATTTAAACTAAAGTTGAACTAGCTCTATAACCTAGTACAAATCATTTTACACTAGACTTGAACTAGCTCTATAACCTAGTGCAAATAATTTTACACTAGAGTTGATTTAGCTCTATAACCTAGTACAAATCATTTTACACTATAGTTGAATTACCTCTATAACCTAGTACGAATAATCTTACACTAGAGTTGAACTAGCTCTATAATCTAGTACAAATAATTTACACTAAAGTTGAACTAGCTCTATAACCTTGTACAAATCATTTTACACTAGACTTGAACTATCTCTATAACCTAGTACAAATAATTTTACACTAGAGTTGAATTAGATCTATAACCTAGTACAAATCATTTTACACTAGAGTTGAACTAGCTCTATAACCTAGTACAAATAATTTTACACTAGATTTTAACTACCTCTATAACCTAGTACAAATAATTTTACACTAGAGTTGAACTAGCTCTATAACATAGTACAAATAACTTTACACTAGAAATGAACTAGCTCTATAACCTAGTACACATAGTTTTACACTTACATTTTACTCGGGCTATAACCTAGTATAAATCATTTTACACTATAGTTGAACTCACTCTATAACCTACTACAAATAATTTTACACTAGAATTGAACTATCTCTATATCCTAGTGCAATTCATTTTATAGTAGAGTAGAACTAGCTCTATAAACTATTATAACTAATTTTAGACTAGAGTTGAACTAGCTCTATAACCTAGTACAAATAATTTTACACTAGAGTTGAACTAGCTCTATAACCTAGTACAAATAATTTTACACTAGAGTTGAACTAGCTCTATTACCTAGTACAAATCAGTTTACACCATAGTTGAACTTGCTCTATAACCTAGTATAAATAATTTTACAATTGAATTGAACTAGCTCTATAACATCGTACAAATAATTTTACACTAGAGTTGAACTAGCTCTATAACCTAGTAAAAAATAATTTTACACTAGAAATGAATTAGCTCTATAACCTAGTACATAAAATTTCAAGCTAGCATTGTACTAGGGCTCTAACCTAGTACAAATCATTTTACACTATGGTTGAACTAGCTCTATGACCTAGTACACACAATTTTAGACTAGAATTGAACTAGCTCTATAACCTAGTACAAATAATTTTACAGTAGAATTTAACTAGCTCTATAACCTAGTACAAATAATCTTACACTAGGGTTGAACTAGCTCTATAAGCTAGTACAAATAATTTTACACTGGAAATGAACTATCTCTATAACCTAGTACACATAATTTTACACTAGCATTGTACTAGGGCTATAACCTAGTACAAATCATTTTACACTAGAGTTGAACTAGCTCTATGACCTAGTACACACAATTTTGGACTATAGTTGAACTAGCTCTATAAGATAGTACAAATAATTTTAAACTAGAGTTGGACTAGCTCTATAACCTAGTTAAAGTAATTTTAAACTATAGGTTAACTAGCTCTATAACCTAGTACAAATAATTTCACACTAGAGTTTAACTAGCTCTATAACCTAGTACAAATAATTTAAACTAAAGTTGAACTAGCTTTATAACCTAGTACAAATCATTTTACACTAGACTTGAACTAGCTCTATAACCTAGTGCAAATAATTTTACACTAGAGTTGATTTAGCTCTATAACCTAGTACAAATCATTTTACACTATAGTTGAATTACCTCTATAACCTAGTACAAATAATTTTACACTAGAGTTGAACTAGCTCTATAAAATATTACAAATAATTTTACACTAGAAACGAACTAGCTCTATAAGCTAGTACATATAATTTTACACTTCCATTGTACTCGGGCTATAACTTAGTATAAATCATTTTAGACTAAGTTGAACT
>NC_057807.1:417026042-417027829 GCF_018294505.1 Triticum aestivum
GAACTAGCTCTATAACCTAGTACATATAATTTTACACTTCCATTGTACTCGGGCTATAACTTAGTATAAATCATTTTAGACTAAGTTGAACTAGCTCTATAACCTAGTACAAATAATTTTACACTAGAGTTGAACTAGCTCTATAACCTAGTACAAATAATTTTACACTAGAGTTGAACTAGCTCTATAATCTAGTACAAATAATTTACACTAAAGTTGAACTAGCTCTATAACCTAGTACAAATCATTTTACACAAGACTTGAACTATCTCTATAACCTAGTACAAATAATTTTACACTAGAGTTGAATTAGCTCTATAACCTAGTACAAATCATTTTACACTAGAGTTGAACTAGCTGTATAACCTAGTACAAATAATTTTACACGAGATTTTAACTAGCTCTATAACCGAGTACAAATAATTTTACACTATTGTTGAACTAGCTCTATAACATAGTACAAATAACTTTTCACTAGAAATGAACTAGCTCTATAACCTAGTACACATAATTTTACACTTAAATTTTACTCGGGCTATAACCTAGTATAAATCATTTTACACTATAGTTGAACTCGCTCTATAACCTACTACAAATAATTTTACACTAGAATTGAACTATCTCTATATCCTAGTGCAATTCATTTTATAGTAGAGTAGAACTAGCTATATAAACTATTATAACTAATTTTAGACTAGAGTTGAACTAGCTCTATAACCTAGTACAAATAATTTTACACTAGAGTTGAACTAGCTCTATAACCTAGTACAAATAATTTTACACTAGAGTTGAACTAGCTCTATTACCTAGTACAAATCATTTTACACCATAGTTGAACTTGCTCTATAACCTAGTATAAATAATTTTACAATTGAATTGAACTAGCTCTATAACATCGTACAAATAATTTTACACTAGAGTTGAACTAGCTCTATAACCTAGTAAAAAATAATTTTACACTAGAAATGAATTAGCTCTATAACCTAGTACATAAAATTTCAAGCTAGCATTGTACTAGGGTTCTAACCTAGTACAAATCATTTTACACTATGGTTGAAATAGCTCTATGACCTAGTACACACAATTTTAGACTAGAATTGAACTAGCTCTATAACCTAGTACAAAAAATTTTAAACTAGAGTTGAACTAGCTCTATAAGCTAGTACAAATAATTTTACACTAGAGTTGAACTAGCTCTATTACCTAGTACAAATCATTTTACACCATAGTTGAACTACCTCTATAACCTAGTATAAATAATTTTACAATTGAATTGAACTAGCTCTATAACCTAGTACAAATAATTTTACACTAGAGTTGAACTAGCTCTATAAGCTAGTACAAATAATTTTACACTAGAAATGAACTAGCTCTATAACCTAGTACATATAATTTTACACTAGCATTGTACTAGGGTTATAACCTAGTACAAATCATTTTACACTAGAGTTGAACTAACTCTATGACCTAGTACACACAATTTTATACTATAGTTGAACTACCTCTATAAGATAGTACAAATAATTTTACACTAGAGTTGAACTAGCTCTATAACCTAGTACAAATAACTTTACACTAGAGTTGAACTAGCGCTATAACCTAGTACAAATTATTTTACACTAGAGTTGAACTAGCTCTATAACCTAGTACAAAAAATTTAACACTAGAGTCGAACTAGGTCTATAACCGAGTACAAATCATTTTACATTATAGTTGAACTAGCTCTATAACCTAGTATAAATAATTTTACACTAGAGTTGAACTAGCTCTATAACCTAGTACAAATA
>NC_057807.1:417028009-417030247 GCF_018294505.1 Triticum aestivum
TATAACATCGTACAAATAATTTTACACTAGAGTTGAACCAGCTCTATAACCTAGTAAAAAATAATTTTACACTAGAAATGAATTAGCTCTATAACCTAGTACATAAAATTTCACGCTAGCATTGTACTAGGGCTCTAACCTAGTACAAATCATTTTACACGATAGTTGAACTAGCTCTATGACCTAGTACACACAATTTTAGACTAGAATTGAACTAGCTCTATAACCTAGTACAAATAATTTTAAACTAGAGTTGAACTAGCTCTATAAGCTAGTACAAATAATTTTACACTAGAGTTGAACTAGCTCTATTACCTAGTACAAATCGTATTACACCATAGTTGAACTAGCTCTATAACCTAGTATAAATAATTTTACAATTGAATTGAACTAGCTCTATAACATCGTACAAATAATTTTACACTAGAGTTGAACTAGCTCTATAACCTAGTAAAAAATAATTTTACACTAGAAATGAATTAGCTCTATAACCTAGTACATAAAATTTCAAGCTAGCATTGTACTAGGGTTCTAACCTAGTACAAATCATTTTACACTATGGTTGAAATAGCTCTATGACCTAGTACACACAATTTTAGACTAGAATTGAACTAGCTCTATAACCTAGTACAAAAAATTTTAAACTAGAGTTGAACTAGCTCTATAAGCTAGTACAAATAATTTTACACTAGAGTTGAACTAGCTCTATTACCTAGTACAAATCATTTTACACCATAGTTGAACTACCTCTATAACCTAGTATAAATAATTTTACAATTGAATTGAACTAGCTCTATAACCTAGTACAAATAATTTTACACTAGAGTTGAACTAGCTCTATAAGCTAGTACAAATAATTTTACACTAGAAATGAACTAGCTCTATAACCTAGTACATATAATTTTACACTAGCATTGTACTAGGGTTATAACCTAGTACAAATCATTTTACACTAGAGTTGAACTAACTCTATGACCTAGTACACACAATTTTATACTATAGTTGAACTACCTCTATAAGATAGTACAAATAATTTTACACTAGAGTTGAACTAGCTCTATAACCTAGTACAAATAACTTTACACTAGAGTTGAACTAGCTCTATAACCTAGTACAAATTATTTTACACTAGAGTTGAACTAGCTCTATAACCTAGTAAAAAATAATTTTACACTAGAAATGAATTAGCTCTATAACCTAGTACATAAAATTTCAAGCTAGCATTGTACTAGGGCTCTAACCTAGTACAAATCATTTTACACTATGGTTGAACTAGCTCTATGACCTAGTACACACAATTTTAGACTAGAATTGAACTAGCTCTATAACCTAGTACAAATAATTTTACAGTAGAATTTAACTAGCTCTATAACCTAGTACAAATAATCTTACACTAGAGTTGAACTAGCTCTATAAGCTAGTACAAATAATTTTACACTGGAAATGAACTATCTCTATAACCTAGTACACATAATTTTACACTAGCATTGTACTAGGGCTATAACCTAGTACAAATCATTTTACACTAGAGTTGAACTAGCTCTATGACCTAGTACACACAATTTTGGACTATAGTTGAACTAGCTCTATAAGATAGTACAAATAATTTTAAACTAGAGTTGGACTAGCTCTATAACCTAGTTAAAGTAATTTTAAACTATAGGTTAACTAGCTCTATAACCTAGTACAAATAATTTCACACTAGAGTTTAACTAGCTCTATAACCTAGTACAAATAATTTAAACTAAAGTTGAACTAGCTCTATAACCTAGTACAAATCATTTTACACTAGAGTTGATTTAGCTCTATAACCTAGTACAAATCATTTTACACTATAGTTGAATTACCTCTATAACCTAGTACAAATAATTTTACACTAGAGTTGAACTAGCTCTATAACATATTACAAATAATTTTACACTAGAAACGAACTAGCTCTATAACCTAGTACATATAATTTTACACTTCCATTGTACTCGGGCTATAACTTAGTATAAATCATTTTAGACTAAGTTGAACTAGCTCTATAACCTAGTACAAATAATTTTACACTAGAGTTGAACTAGCTCTATAACCTAGTACAAATAATTTTACACTAGAGTTGAACTAGCTCTATAATCTAGTACAAATAATTTACACTAAAGTTGAACTAGCTCTATAACCTAGTACAAATCATTTTACACAAGACTTGAACTATCTCTATAACCTAGTACAAATAATTTTACACTAGAGTT
Source organism: Triticum aestivum (assembly GCF_018294505.1). Taxonomy (NCBI): domain Eukaryota; kingdom Viridiplantae; phylum Streptophyta; class Magnoliopsida; order Poales; family Poaceae; genus Triticum; species Triticum aestivum. The sequence goes on from NC_057807.1 coordinate 417,030,244, forward strand.
GAAT
>NC_057807.1:417031833-417036816 GCF_018294505.1 Triticum aestivum
GCTCTATAACCTAGTATAAATAATTTTACAATTGAATTGAACTAGCTCTATAACATCGTACAAATAATTTTACACTAGAGTTGAACTAGCTCTATAACCTAGTAAAAAATAATTTTACACTAGAAATGAATTAGCTCTATAACCTAGTACATAAAATTTCAAGCTAGCATTGTACTAGGGTTCTAACCTAGTACAAATCATTTTACACTATGGTTGAAATAGCTCTATGACCTAGTACACACAATTTTAGACTAGAATTGAACTAGCTCTATAACCTAGTACAAAAAATTTTAAACTAGAGTTGAACTAGCTCTATAAGCTAGTACAAATAATTTTACACTAGAGTTGAACTAGCTCTATTACCTAGTACAAATCATTTTACACCATAGTTGAACTACCTCTATAACCTAGTATAAATAATTTTACAATTGAATTGAACTAGCTCTATAACCTAGTACAAATAATTTTACACTAGAGTTGAACTAGCTCTATAAGCTAGTACAAATAATTTTACACTAGAAATGAACTAGCTCTATAACCTAGTACATATAATTTTACACTAGCATTGTACTAGGGTTATAACCTAGTACAAATCATTTTACACTAGAGTTGAACTAACTCTATGACCTAGTACACACAATTTTATACTATAGTTGAACTACCTCTATAAGATAGTACAAATAATTTTACACTAGAGTTGAACTAGCTCTATAACCTAGTAAAAAATAATTTTACACTAGAAATGAATTAGCTCTATAACCTAGTACATAAAATTTCACGCTAGCATTGTACTAGGGCTCTAACCTAGTACAAATCATTTTACACGATAGTTGAACTAGCTCTATGACCTAGTACACACAATTTTAGACTAGAATTGAACTAGCTCTATAACCTAGTACAAATAATTTTAAACTAGAGTTGAACTAGCTCTATAAGCTAGTACAAATAATTTTACACTAGAGTTGAACTAGCTCTATTACCTAGTACAAATCGTATTACACCATAGTTGAACTAGCTCTATAACCTAGTATAAATAATTTTACAATTGAATTGAACTAGCTCTATAACCTAGTACAAATAATTTTACACTAGAGTTGAACTAGCTCTATAAACTAGTACAAATAATTTTACACTAGAAATGAACTAACTCTATGACCTAGTACAAATCATTTTACACTAGAGTTGAACTAGCTCTATAACCTAGTACAAATAACTTTACACTAGAGTTGAACTAGCTCTATAACCTAGTACAAATCATTTTACACTAGAGTTGAACTAGCTCTATAACCTAGTACAAAAAAATTAACACTAGAGTCAAACTAGGTCTATAACCGAGTACAAATCATTTTACATTATAGTTGAACTAGCTCTGTAACCTAGTACAAATAATTTCACAGTAGAATTTAATTAGCTCTATAACCTAGTACAAATAATCTTACATTAGAGTTGAACTATCTCTATAAGCTAGTACAAATAATTTTACACTGGAAATCAACTAGCTCTATAACCTAGTACACATAATTTTACACTAGCATTGTACTAGGGCTATAACCTAGTACAAATCATTTTACACTAGAGTTGAACTAGCTCTATGACCTAGTACACACAATTTTGGACTATAGTTGAACTAGCTCTATAACCTAGTACAAATAATTTTAAACTAGAGTTGGACTAGCTCTATAACCTAGTTAAAATAATTTTAAACTATAGTTGAACTAGCTCTATAACCTAGTACAAATAATTTCACACTAGAGTTTAACTAGCTCTATAACCTAGTACAAATAATTTAAACTAAAGTTGAACTAGCTCTATAAGCTAGTACAAATCATTTTACACTAGACTTGAACTAGCTCTATAACCTAGTGCAAATAATTTTACACTAGAGTTGATTTAGCTCTATAACCTAGTACAAATCATTTTACACTATAGTTGAATTACCTCTATAATCTAGTACAAATAATTTTACAGTAGACTTGAACTAGCTCTATAACATATTACAAATAATTTTACACTAGAAATGAACTAGCTCTATAACCTAGTACATATAATTTTACACTTCCATTGTACTCGGGCTATAACTTAGTATAAATCATTTAAGACTAGAGTTGAACTAGCTCTATAACCTAGTACAAATAATTTTACACTAGAGTTGAGCTAGCTCTATAACCTAGTACAAATAATTTTACACTAGAGTTGAACTAGCTCTATTACCTAGTACAAATCATTTTACACCATAGTTGAACTAGCTCCGTAACCTAGTATTAATAATTTTACAATTGAATTGAACTAGCTCTACAAACTAGTACAAATAATTTTACACTAGAGTTGAACTAGCTCTATAACCTAGTACAAATAATTTTACACAAGAAATGAATTATCTCTATAACCTAGTACATATAATTTTACGCTAGCATTGTACTAGGGAAATAACCTAGTACAAATCATTCTACACTACACTTGAACTAGCTCTATGACCTAGTACACACAATTTTAGACTAGAGTTGGACTAGCTCTATAACCTAGTACAAATAATTTTAAACTAGAGTTGAACTAGCTCTATAACCTAGTACAAATAATTTTACACTAGAGTTGAACTATCTCTATAACCTAGTACACATAATTTTACACTAGAGTTGAACTAGCTCTATAACCTAGTACATATAATTTTACGTTAGAGTTGAACTAGCTCTATAACCTAGTACAAATCATTTTACACTATAGTTGAACTAAATCTATAACCTAGTACAAATCATTTTACATCAGAATTGAACTAGCTCTATTAGCTAGTACAAATAATTTTACACTAGAGTTGAACTAGCTCTATAAGCTAGTACAAATAATTTTACACTAGAAATGAACTAGCTCTATAACCTAGTACACATAATTTTACACTAGCATTGTACTAGGGCTATAACCTAGTACAAATCATTTTACACTAGAGTTGAACTAACTCTATGACCTAGTACACACAATTTTATACTATAGTTGAACTACCTCTATAAGATAGTACAAATAATTTTACACTAGAGTTGAACTAGCTCTATAACCTAGTACAAATAACTTTACACTAGAGTTGAACTAGCTCTATAACCTAGTACAAATCATTTTACACTAGAGTTGAACTAGCTCTATAACCTAGTACAAAAAAATTAACACTAGAGTCAAACTAGGTCTATAACCGAGTACAAATCATTTTACATTATAGTTGAACTAGCTTTGTAACCTAGTACAAATAATTTTACAGTAGAATTTAACTAGCTCTATAACCTAGTACAAACAATCTTACATAAGAGTTGAACTATCTCTATAAGCTAGTACAAATAATTTTACACTGGAAATCAACTAGCTCTATAACCTAGTACACATAATTTTACACTAGCATTGTACTAGGGCTATAACCTAGTACAAATCATTTTACACTAGAGTTGAACTAGCTCTATGACCTAGTACACACAATTTTGGACTATAGTTGAACTAGCTCTTTAACCTAGTACAAATAATTTTAAACTAGAGTTGGACTAGCTCTATAACCTAGTTAAAATAACTTTAAACTATAGTTGAACTAGCTCTATAACCTAGTACAAATAATTTCACACTAGAGTTTAACTAGCTCTATAACCTAGTACAAATAATTTAAACTAGAGTTGAACTAGCTCTATAAGCTAGTACAAATCATTTTACACTAGACTTGAACTAGCTCTATAACCTAGTGCAAATAATTTTACACTAGAGTTGATATAGCTCTATAACCTAGTACAAATCATTTTACACTATAGTTGAATTACCTCTATAACCTAGTACAAATAATTTTACAGTAGACTTGAACTAGCTCTATAACATATTACAAATAATTTTACACTAGAAATGAACTAGCTCTATAACCTAGTACATATAATTTTACACTTCCATTGTACTCGGGCTATAACTTAGTATAAATCATTTAAGACTAGAGTTGAACTAGTTCTATAACCTAGTACAAATAATTTTACACTAGAGTTGAGCTAGCTCTATAACCTAGTACAAATAATTTTACACTAGAGTTGAACTAGCTCTATTACATAGTACAAATCATTTTACACCATAGTTGAACTAGCTCCATAACCTAGTATTAATAATTTTACAATTGAATTGAACTAGCTCTACAAACTAGTACAAATAATTTTACACTAGAGTTGAACTAGCTCTATAACCTAGTACAAATAATTTTACACAAGAAATGAATTATCTCTATAACCTAGTACATATAATTTTACGCTAGCATTGTACTAGGGAAATAACCTAGTATAAATCATTCTACACTACACTTGAACTAGCTCTATGACCTAGTACACACAATTTTAGACTAGAGTTGGACTAGCTCTATAACCGAGTACAAATAATTTTAAACTAAAGTTGAACTAGCTCTATAACCTAGTACAAATAATTTTACACTAGAGTTGAACTATCTCTATAACCTAGTACAAATAATTTTACACTAGAGTTGAACTAGCTCTATTACCTAGTATAAATCATTTTACACCATAGTTGAACTTGCTCTATAACCTAGTATAAATAATTTTACAATTGAATTGAACTAGCTCTATAACATCGTACAAATAATTTTACACTAGAGTTGAACCAGCTCTATAACCTAGTAAAAAATAATTTTACACTAGAAATGAATTAGCTCTATAACCTTGTACATAAAATTTCACGCTAGCATTGTACTAGGGCTCTAACCTAGTACAAATCATTTTACACTATAGTTGAACTAGCTCTATGACCTAGTACACACAATTTTAGACTAGAATTGAACTAGCTCTATAACCTAGTACAAATAATTTTAAACTAGAGTTGAACTAGCTCTATAAGCTAGTACAAATAATTTTACACTAGAGTTGAACTAGCTCTATTACCTAGTACAAATCGTATTACACCATAGTTGAACTAGCTCTATAACCTAGTATAAATAATTTTACAATTGAATTGAACTAGCTCTATAAC
>NC_057807.1:417037133-417041470 GCF_018294505.1 Triticum aestivum
ACTAGAAATGAACTAACTCTATGACCTAGTACAAATCATTTTACACTAGAGTTGAACTAGCTCTATAACCTAGTACAAATAACTTTACACTAGAGTTGAACTAGCTCTATAACCTAGTACAAATCATTTTACACTAGAGTTGAACTAGCTCTATAACCTAGTACAAAAAAATTAACACTAGAGTCAAACTACGTCTATAACCGAGTACAAATCATTTTACATTATAGTTGAACTAGCTCTGTAACCTAGTACAAATAATTTCACAGTAGAATTTAACTAGCTCTATAACCTAGTACAAATAATCTTACATTAGAGTTGAACTATCTCTATAAGCTAGTACAAATAATTTTACACTGGAAATCAACTAGCTCTATAACCTAGTACACATAATTTTACACTAGCATTGTACTAGGGCTATAACCTAGTACAAATCATTTTACACTAGAGTTGAACTAGCTCTATGACCTAGTACACACAATTTTGGACTATAGTTGAACTAGCTCTGTAACCTAGTACAAATAATTTTAAACTAGAGTTGGACTAGCTCTATAACCTAGTTAAAATAATTTTAAACTATAGTTGAACTAGCTCTATAACCTAGTACAAATAATTTCACACTAGAGTTTAACTAGCTCTATAACCTAGTACAAATAATTTAAACTAAAGTTGAACTAGCTCTATAAGCTAGTACAAATCATTTTACACTAGACTTGAACTAGCTCTATAACCTAGTGCAAATAATTTTACACTAGAGTTGATTTAGCTCTATAACCTAGTAAAAATCATTTTACACTATAGTTGAATTACCTCTATAATCTAGTACAAATAATTTTACAGTAGACTTGAACTAGCTCTATAACATATTACAAATAATTTTACACTAGAAATGAACTAGCTCTATAAACTAGTACATATAATTTTACACTTCCATTGTACTCGGGCTATAACTTAATATAAATCATTTAAGACTAGAGTTGAACTAGCTCTATAACCTAGTACAAATAATTTTACACTAGAGTTGAGCTAGCTCTATAACCTAGTACAAATAATTTTACACTAGAGTTGAACTAGCTCTATTACCTAGTACAAATCATTTTACACCATAGTTGAACTAGCTCCATAACCTAGTATTAATAATTTTACAATTGAATTGAACTAGCTCTACAAACTAGTACAAATAATTTTACACTAGAGTTGAACTAGCTCTATAACCTAGTACAAATAATTTTACACAAGAAATGAATTATCTCTATAACCTAGTACATATAATTTTACGCTAGCATTGTACTAGGGAAATAACCTAGTACAAATCATTCTACACTACACTTGAACTAGCTCTATGACCTAGTACACACAATTTTAGACTAGAGTTGGACTAGCTCTATAACCTAGTACAAATAATTTTAAACTAGAGTTGAACTAGCTCTATAACCTAGTACAAATAATTTTACACTAGAGTTGAACTATCTCTATAACCTAGTACAAATAATTTTACACTAGAGTTGAACTAGCTCTATAACCTAGTACATATAATTTTACGTTAGAGTTGAACTAGCTCTATAACCTAGTACAAATCATTTTACACTATAGTTGAACTAAATCTATAACCTAGTACAAATCATTTTACATCAGAATTGAACTAGCTCTATTAGCTAGTACAAACAATTTTACACTAGAGTTGAACTAGCTCTATAAGCTAGTACAAATAATTTTACACTAGAAATGAACTAGCTCTATAACCTAGTACACATAATTTTACACTAGCATTGTACTAGGGCTATAACCTAGTACAAATCATTTTACACTAGAGTTGAACTAACTCTATGACCTAGTACACACAATTTTAGACTAGAGTCGAACTAGCTCTATAACCTAGTATAAATAATTTTAAGCTAGAGTTGAACTAGCTCTATAACCTAGTACAAATAACTTTACACTAGAGTTGAACTAGCTCTATAACCTAGTACAAATCATTTTACACTAGAGTTGAACTAGCTCTATAACCTAGTACAAAAAAATTAACACTAGAGTCAAACTAGGTCTATAACCGAGTACAAATCATTTTACATTATAGTTGAACTAGCTCTGTAACCTAGTACAAATAATTTTACAGTAGAATTTAACTAGCTCTATAACCTAGTACAAATAATCTTACATAAGAGTTGAACTATCTCTATAAGCTAGTACAAATAATTTTACACTGGAAATCAACTAGCTCTATAAGCTAGTACACATAATTTTACACTAGCATTGTACTAGGGCTATAACCTAGTACAAATCATTTTACACTAGCGTTGAACTAGCTCTATGACCTAGTACACACAATTTTGGACTATAGTTGAACTAGCTCTATAACCTAGTACAAATAATTTTAAACTAGAGTTGGACTAGCTCTATAACCTAGTTAAAATAATTTTAAACTATAGTTGAACTAGCTCTATAACCTAGTATAAATAATTTCACACTAGAGTTTAACTAGCTCTATAACCTAGTACAAATAATTTAAACTAGAGTTGAACTAGCTCTATAAGCTAGTACAAATCATTTTACACTAGACTTGAACTAGCTCTATAACCTAGTGCAAATAATTTTACACTAGAGTTGATTTAGCTCTATAACCTAGTACAAATCATTTTACACTATAGTTGAATTACCTCTATAACCTAGTACAAATAATTTTACAGTACACTTGAACTAGCTCTATAACATATTACAAATAATTTTACACTAGAAATGAACTAGCTCTATAACCTAGTACATATAATTTTACACTTCCATTGTACTCGGGCTATAACTTAGTATAAATCATTTAAGACTAGAGTTGAACTAGCTCTATAACCTAGTACAAATAATTTTACACTAGAGTTGAGCTAGCTCTATAACCTAGTACAAATAATTTTACACTAGAGTTGAACTAGCTCTATTACCTAGTACAAATCATTTTACACCATAGTTGAACTAGCTCCATAACCTAGTATTAATAATTTTACAATTGAATTGAACTAGCTCTACAAACTAGTACAAATAATTTTACACAAGAGTTGAACTAGCTCTATAACCTAGTATAAATAATTTTACACAAGAAATGAATTATCTCTATAACCTAGTACATATAATTTTACGCTAGCATTGTACTAGGGAAATAACCTAGTACAAATCATTCTACACTACACTTGAACTAGCTCTATGACCTAGTACACACAATTTTAGACTAGAGTTGGACTAGCTCTATAACCGAGTACAAATAATTTTAAACTAGAGTTGAACTAGCTCTATAACCTAGTACAAATAATTTTACACTAGAGTTGAACTATCTCTATAACCTAGTACAAATAATTTTACACTAGAGTTGAACTAGCTCTATAACCTAGTACATATAATTTTACACTAGAGTTGAACTAGCTCTATAACCTAGTACAAATCATTTTACACTATAGTTGAACTAAATCTATAACCTAGTACAAATCATTTTACATCAGAATTGAACTAGCTCTATTAGCTAGTGCAAATAATTTTACACTAGAGTTGAACTAGCTCTATAAGCTAGTACAAATAATTTTACACTAGAATACACTAGCTCTATAACCTAGTACACATATTTTTACACTAGCATTATACTAAGGCTATAACCTAGTACAAATCATTTTACACTAGAGTTGAACTAGCTCTATGACCTAGTACACACAATTTTACACTATAGTTGAACTAGCTTTATAAGGTAGTACAAATAATTTTACACTATAGTTGAACTAGCTCTATAACCTAGTACAAAATTTTTTACACTAGAGTTGAACTAGGTCTATAACCGAGTACAAATAATTTTACATTACAGTTGAACTAGCTCTATAACCTAGTACAAATAATTTTACACTAGAATTTTACTAGCTCTATAACCTAGTACAAATAATTTCACACTAGAGTTGAACTAGCTCTATAAGCTAGTATAAATAATTTTACACTAGAAATGAACTAGATCTATAACCCAGTACACATAATTTTACACTAGTATTGTACTATGCCTATAACCTAGTACAAATCATTTTACACTAGAGTTCAAGTAGCTCTATGACCTAGTACACACAATTTTGGACTATAGTTGAACTAGCTCTATAAGATAGTACAAATAATTTTAAACTAGAGTTGAACTAGCTCGATAACCAAGTTCAAATAATTTTAAACTAGAGTTGAACTAGCTCTATAACCTAGTACAAATAAGTTCACACTAGAGTTGAGCTAGCTCTATAACCTAGTACAAATCATTTTACACTAGACTTGAACTAGCTCTATAACCTAGTACAAATAATTTTACACTAGAGTTGAACTAGCTCTATAACCTA
>NC_057807.1:417041752-417054033 GCF_018294505.1 Triticum aestivum
TAACCTAGTACAAATAATTTTACACTAGAGTTGAACTAGCTCTATAAGCTAGTACAAATAATTTTACACTAGAAATGAACTAGCCCTATAACCTAGTACACATAATTTTACACTAGCATTGTACTAGGGCTATAACCTAGTACAAATCATTTTACACTAGATTTGAACTAGCTCTATGACCTAGTACACACATTTTTATACTATAGTTGAACTAGCTCTATAAGATAGTACAAATAATTTTACACTATAGTTGAACTAGCTCCATAACCTAGTACAGAATTTTTTACACTAGAGTTGAACTAGGTCTATAACCGAGTAGAAATCATTTTACATTATAGTTGAACTAGCTCTATAACGTAGTACAAATAATTTTACACCATAGTTGAACTAGCTCCATAACCTAGTATTAATAATTTTACAATTGAATTGAACTAGCTCTACAAACTAGTACAAATAATTTTACACTTGAGTTAAACTAGCTCTATAACCTAGTACAAATAATTTTACACTAGAAATGAATTATCTCTATAACCTAGTACATATAATTTTACGCTAGCATTGTACTAGGGAAATAACCTAGTACAAATCATTCTACACTACACTTGAACTAGCTCTATGACCTAGTACACACAATTTTAGACTAGAGTTGGACTAGCTCTATAACCTAGTACAAATAATTTTAAACTAGAGTTGAACTAGCTCTATAACCTAGTACAAATAACTTTACACTAGAGTTGAACTAGCTCTATAACCTAGTACAAATAATTTTACACTAGAGTTGAACTAGCTCTATAACCTAGTACATATAATTTTACACTAGAGTTGAACTAGCTCTATAACCTAGTACAAATCATTTTACACTATAGTTGAACTAAATCTATAAACTAGTACAAATCATTTTACATCAGAATTGAACTAGCTCTATTACCTAGTACAAATAATTTTACACTAGAGGTTAACTAGCTCTATAAGCTAGTACAAATAATTTTACACTAGAAATGAACTACCTCTATAACCTAGTACACATATTTTTACACTAGCATTATACTAAGGCTATAACCTAGTACAAATCATTTTACACTAGAGTTGAACTAGCTCTATGACCTAGTACGCACAATTTTAGACTATAGTTGAACTAACTTTCTAAGGTAGTTGTGACGCCCCCGATTCAATCGTACACTAATCATGCACGCAAATGTGTACGATCAAGATCAGGGACTCACGGGAAGATATCACAACACAACTCTACAAATAAAATAAGTCATACAAGCATCATAATACAAGCCAGGGGCCTCGAGGGCTCGAATACAAGTGCTCGATCATAGACGAGTCAGCGGAAGCAACAATATCTGAGTACAGACATAAGTTAAACAAGTTTGCCTTAAGAAGGCTAGCACAAACTGGGATACAGATCGAAAGAGGCGCAGGCCTCCTGCCTGGGATCCTCCTAACTACTCCAGGTCGTCGTCAGCGGGCAGCACGTAGTAGTAGGCACCTCCGGTGTAGTAGGGGTCGTCGTCGACGGTGGCGTCTGGCTCCTGGACTCCAGCATCTGGTTGCGACAACCAGAACGAAAGGAAAGGGGAAAAGGGGGGGAGAAAGCAACCGTGAGTACTCATCCAAAGTACTCGCAAGCAAGGAACTACACTACATATGCATGGGTATATGTGTAAGGAGGCCATATCAGTGGACTGAACTGCAGAATGCCAGAATAAGAGGGGGATAGCTAATCCTGTCGAAGACTACGCTTCTCGCAGCCACCGTCTTGCATCAAGTAGAAGAGAGTAGATTGAAATCCTCCAAGTAGCATCTCCAAATAGCATCTCATAGCATAATCCTACCCGGCGATCCCCTCCTCATATCCCTGAGGTAGAGCGACCACCGGTTGTATCTGGCACTTGGAAGGGTGTGTTTTATTAAGTATCCGGTTCTAGTTGTCATAAGGTCAAGGTACAACTCCATGTCGTCCTGTTACCGAAGATCACGGCTATTCGAATAGATTAACTTCCCTGCAGGTTGGTCCGTTCGAAAGCTAACGACGTCGCGCGTCGCATGGGGCTACGGGTTGGTCTCGGGGATGACCGGAACCACGCCGGCGAGCAGCGGAGGCGGCGACTCGTACGGGTGGATGTCGGAGACGGCGGAACAGCGGGCTACGGAGCAAAAGAAGAGGCTAGGCAGGCTCTACGTGCGCGGGCGAGCTAAACGGGCACTGGAGCGGGACCATTTGGTCACCGGAAGCTCGTCGGCGATGAGCTCCCGCGGGGATGGGTTCGGGCACGTACGAGGCGGTGATTACGAGCACGTTGGGGCGAGGAGAAGAGAGCGGAGAGGAAGGAGAGCTCACCGTGGAGCACACAAGAAGGCTCGGTGGCGGTTTAGGAGCTGCAGGGGCGGCGCCGGAGACGAAGAAGATCGATGGAAGCCGGAGAAGGGGACGAAGGGGATCCGATGCTGCAGCGCCTCCGAGCTCCAGCTGAGGCCTCCGGTAGGCGAGGAAGGTGACGGAGGCGTTGACGGGCACGCAGGCGCGGCGAGGCGGCGACTGTGGCCGTGCGGTTCACGGCGGCGAGGCCATGGCGGCGCTCGGTTGCGGTGGGGGAAGGAGGGGAGATGGATCTGGAGGGGAGAGGGAGAGGTGCGGGGGCCGAGGGCGAGCATGGGGGCGAGTGGGAGGGGAGACCGAGGGGGCGCGGCGTCGGCATCCTTATCCCCTCGCCTCGTCGCCGGCGAGGTGGGTTCGGCTGGGACGCGCCCTGTTCCGACCCGGGTCGGGGGAACAGGGGAAGGGGACGCTGTGCGGGGGCTGGGCCGGCTGGGCCGGCCAGGCTGACTGCGGGCCAGGGGGTTGGGCGGTGGCCGTGCGGGTGGGTTGGGCTGCCTGGTCCAGGGGGCTTCCCCCCCCTTTTGTTTTTTTTCTGTTGTAATCTCTTTCTTTTATTTATTTCCCTTTCTGTTTTATTTAGTTTTAGGGCATTTAGGCATTTTATAAAATGGTGTTTGCTTCACCATAATTACCAGTGCAATATTTGGCAACCCCCGAACATTTTCGCTTTGCCTTTTGAAAACTTAGGGTGTTTGTCACTAATTCATATTTTGAATTTGCAATGATTTTGAACTACCACTTGATTAGCAACAGTAACACGGATGACATGGCATCATTAAAAGAGTTTTACTGTAGCCTAATTATCCGGGCGTTACAAATCTCCTCCACTACAAGAAATCTCGTCCCGAGATTTAGGAGGTAGAAGGAAACAGTGCGGGGTATTCATCACGCAGGCGATCCTCACGTTCCCAAGTGGCTTCATCTTCAGAATGGTGCGACCACTGGACTTTGAGGAACTTGATCGCCTTCTGGCGGGTGCGGCGTTCAGCTTGGTCGAGAATGCGGACCGGATGCTCTTTATAGGAGAGGTCCTGTTGCAATTCGAGCACTTCATGATCCACTGCTCGGATTGGGTCCTTGAAGCAGCGGCGGAGCTGTGATAAATGGAACACATCGTGAACCTGAGAAAGGTTCGGCGGAAGCTCCAGTTGATATGCCACTTTTCCACGCCTCTCGAGAATAGTGAATGGGCCAATATAGCGAGGAGCTAGCTTGCCCTTGATCCCGAAGCGGTGAGCACCCTTCATTGGTGTAACTCGAAGATAGGCCTTTTCGCCAGGTTGATAGACCATGTCTTTATGATGACGGTCATAATTACTCTTTTGGCGTGACTGAGCAGTCTTGAGATTCTCGCGAATAATGCGGACTTGCTCTTCGGCATGTTGGATAATATCCGGACCAAAAAGTGGATGTTCCCCAGTTTCTGACCAGTTCAGAGGGGTTCGGCACTTTCGTCCATATAACACTTCGAAGGGGGCCATCTTCAGACTAGCCTGATAGCTATTATTATAATAGAACTCAGCATACGGAAGAGATTCCTCCCATTTCTTGTCGAAGGAAATAACACAAGCTCGAAGCATGTCTTCGAGAACTTGGTTGACACGTTCAACTTGCCCTTGTGACTGAGGATGAAAAGCAGTGCTGAAAGACAGATGAGTGCCCATAGCTTCTTGGAAACTTGCCCAGAATCTTGAAGTGAATAAGCTGCCACGGTCTGAACTGATTACCAATGGAATACCGTGAAGCGAGACAATTCTGGTCATGTAGAGGTTTGCCAGCTGACTAGCAGTGATCGTTTCCTTGACAGCCAGAAAATGTGCAACTTTAGAAAGTCGGTCAATGACGACAAGAATAGCATCATTACCCTTTTGCGATTTGGGAAATCCAGTAACGAAGTCCATCTCGACATGGTCCCATTTCCATTCAGGAATAGATATAGGTTGCAGAGTTCCAGCAGGCCTTTGATGTTCTGCTTTGATACGACGGCAAACGTCACATTCAGCAACATAACGAGCAATGTCTTGCTTCATGTTAGACCACCAGAATCTCTGACGAATGTCTTGATACATCTTCGTACTACCAGGATGGATACATAGAGGCGTATCATGAGCTTCTTTCATAACCTCCTAAGTCATATTCAGGTTTTCCTTCTTACACGGCACCACTAGGCGGCCTTTGAAGTACAAGGCGCCATCATCAGCAATAGTGAAGGATGAGGGACTTCCTTCTTTGAGGTCTTGCTTAATCTTGTAGACTTCAGAGTCAAATCCCTGCATTGTCTTTATGGTGCCCACGAGATCGGGTTCAACAGCCAGGGTATAGAGGGAACCCTGGGAAACAACACGGAGATTCATCTTGCGGAACTCCGGAGGAGGGGGAGCGAGTGCACCCGGAGGAACAATATGGAGGTTCAGCTTTCTGAATTCTTCAACAAGTGAGGGCTGGACTTTGTGAACCTGGAGGTGGTTGCAGTAAGACTTGCGGCTCAAGGCATCAGCCATTACATTAGCCTTGCCTGGTGTATAGGAAATACCCAAATCAAAGTCTGCAACAGTCTCCATCCATCTCTGCTGACGGAGGTTCAGGTCTGGCTGAGTAAACAGATACTTCAGACTTTGGTGGTCAGTGAAGATCTCGCAGCGATTACCGAGCAGGTAATGTTGCCACTGTTTTAGCGCATGAATGACAGCAGCAAGTTCGAGGTCGTGAACTGGGTAGTTCTCTTCGTGAGGGCGCAATTGCCGAGAGGCATAAGCAACCACTTTGCGCTCTTGCATTAGGACACAACCTAGTCCTTGACGGGAAGCGTCGCAGTAAATGACGAAGTCCTTCTTAGTATCAGGAGGAGCTAGTACTGGGGCAGAAGTCAACTTGTCTTTGAGTGCCTGGAAGCTTTCCTGACATTTGTCTGTCCACTGGAACTTGACGCCCTTATGCAATAGGTTAGTCAGAGGCCTGGCAATCTTGGAGAAGTTCTCGACGAATCGACGGCAGTAGCTGGCGAGACCGAGAAAACTTCTGACTTGCTTAACGTTCTTCGGAGGAGTCCAATCGAGAATAGCCTGAACTCGTTCAGGGTTGACGGCAATACCATCCTTAGAGATGACATGCCCGAGATAGGTTACTTCGGGAAGCCAGAATTCACATTTGGAGAACTTGGCATAAAGTTGATGCTCTCGTAGCTTTTCCAGCACGAGGCGAAGATGTTCAGCATGTTCTTCTTCATTCTTGGAAAATATCAGGATATCATCCAGATAAACCACGACGAACTTGTCGAGGTAATCCATGAATATATAATTCATCAGGCGAGAGAAGGTGGCTGGAGCATTGGTTAAGCCAAAAGACATGACGGTGTACTCGTATGAACCATAACGAGTCACAAATGCGGTCTTGGGGATATCCTCCTCACGAACACGGATCTGGTGGTAACCCAACCTCAAGTCGAGTTTAGAGAACACTGATGAACCAGCCAATTGATCATACAGATCATTGATCCGAGGAAGAGGATACTTATTCTGAATGGTAGCTTGATTTATAGGACGGTAGTCTTGGACCAATCGGTTTGTCCCATCTTTCTTCTTGACAAAGAGAGAAGGTGCTCCCCAAGGAGAGCAACTTGGGCGAATGAAACCGCTTCGAAGAGATTTATCGATTTCCTCCTTAAGCTCAAGGAGTTCATGCGGCGGCATCTTGTAGGGTCGCTTGGCTTTAGGAGTAGTGCCTGGTTTCAAGTCGATGACGAATTCGACAGCTCTAGCGGGGGGAATCCCTGGGAGTTCTTCTGGAAAGACGTCGAGGAAGTCACGCACGACGGGGATGTTTTCAATGCCCTCGAGTGGTGCGGCGTTCAATGCATTCAATGCATAGAGCCTTACTTCGGCATTCTTAACCAGATGGGCATTGTAGCTTATTATCTCATCAGAAGGGTGTAGCAGATGGACGGTCTTGGTGGCGCAAACGATAGAAGCAGTATGCGCCTTTAACCAATTCATTCCCAGAATGAGGTCAATGCTACAGGACTTCAGTACGATGGGAGAGACAAGGAATTCCAGTCCTTCGATTTCTATAGGGACGTTGTTGCAAATCATGGAGGTTCGACATTGGCCCGCAGGAGTGTGTACTAATAGTGAAGCATTCATGTCCTCACATTTAATGTCGTGCAAGCATGCAAAATCTTCTGACATGAATGAATGCGATGCACCTGTATCGAATAAAACAGATGCAGGTACTGAATTTACGAGGAGTGTACCCATCACAGTAGCAGGCTGGTCTTGAGCTTCATTCAGATCAACGTGGTTGGCATGAACACGGCCATAAGACTTGGCATTGTTGTTGCGGGCCTGGTTGTTTCCACGGCCAGTAGCTGGAAGGGCCAGTTGTTTCTGATTCTGAAAGCAATCCCTAGCACGGTGACCTGGTTGACCACACTTGTAGCACAGGCCATTATTGGGAGTGGGAACAGGAGCTTGGGGTGGCAGAGCTGGAAGCCTTGGCTGCCTAGTTGGAGCAGTAGGCAGACGAGGTGCAGCGTAAGACTGCCTTGGGGCTGGTGCATTTGGACGGTACATGCTGTTCGGGATCCATATCTTACGCTTCTGCGAGGGCGGGCCCGAAGATGAGCCCGTGTCACGGTTGCGCCTTTGAGAGCTCTGGTGTTCTTGCAGACCCGTCTCGACATTGATGGCCTTGTTCACCAAGGTGGCGAAATCGGCAAAGTCATGCACTAGAAGTGCGAGCTTGATGTCAGCTTGAAGGCCTTCACGGAACTTCTCCTGTCTACGTGCATCAGTTGCAATGTCCTCTTCAGCATAGCGAGACAAGTCCAGAAACTCTCGCTGATAAGCTTCAACAGTCTTGTTGCCTTGGGTGAGGTTTCGAAACTCACGCTTCTTCCGGTCCATGACTCCTTGTGGGATGAAGCGGGCACGGAAAGCAGCCTAGAAGTCTGGCCAGGTGATGATTGTTCCAACTGGCAGAGTACGCCTGTGGCTGTCCCACCATTGAGCTGCGGGTCCCTTCAGGAAGAAGGAAGCAAAAGTGACATAGCTGGCAGGGGCTACATCAGCAGACTCCATCTCATAGGTGATGTCACGGAGCCAGTCATCAGCATCCAGCGGCTGGGTTGAGCTGCGGTACACACTTGGGTTGAGGCGTATGAAATCCTGCAGAGTTGTTGTGTTTGGATGCTGGTTCATATTGGGGCGAGGAAACTGAGCCATCACGTTTTCCATGAACTGGCGATTCATCTCAAGCTGTTGGATCATACCAGCCATGTACTCAGGCGGTGGTGGGAAGTTGCCACCACGACCACGACCAGCTGGTCTAACCATCCTGTTAATATATAACAGGGGTAGTTCAGTATTGAGAATTTTGCATAGACAAGAGTCATTCATGATGAAACATGCATAATAAAAGGAGCACGACAGATACCACATAGATAGTCGGCATAACTTACAAAAGGGGTCGGACATAGAGTTCAGTACACAGAGTTCAGTACATAGATTAAGTCATCATAGGCGGCACGCAGGCTCGCGAGTGCATCTAAGACTAATGAACAAGACTACATCAGTCCCAGGAGGTACTGTGAAGGTAGCTGTAACCTGACAGCTGGTAGTGAGGCAACGGATAGTCCTCCACGTCAGTGGCCTGGGGGCCGCGGATACTCTGGTGTAGAACCCGACGCTCAGGTGGCAGAAGAGTACCAAGTGCGGGAGAGTAGCCTCCCACCTCTGGCCATCCGACACCGTGGGGCATCACGGTCCTGGCTGGGTAGATCGCAGAACGCGGCAACTGTCCAGACCGGACAAAGGGGTGCAACCGCGTCAGAGCCCTGTAAAGGTGCTGACGAGTGGTGTACAACTCGTGGCGAAGAGCTCTGTTAGCTCGGTCCAGCCCATCAGCATGCAGAACCAGGCGCTGATGGTGGAAGGGCTCTCGGGTGACGGTGGAGTAGGCGGCAGTGTAGTATCCCTCCGCACCAACGTCAGATGCGATAGGAATGTGCCTGAAAGGGGAAGTGTCCAATGCCTGATACTCTCCACGAAGACGTGTCAGAGCAGCATGAGCCGCATCGTGGACTGCCATCTCGATGGTCACTCCAACACCATGAGCGGTGTGCAGCACGGTAGTGGACTCATACTCCCGAGAGTAGAGGTGGACGATAGCACGGTACTGCTCCCGGTTAAAGTCCTGATACTCCTCGTAGACGGTGTACTCAGGGTGCCAGCGATAACCCAGATAGGTCATCATATCAGCTAGCACAGCAGGTGATCCTGAGGCACCAATGGCCGCAGTGTGGCGCACGACCTGCCTCGCGGGTTCCATCTGAAAACAAAGATGTTTCAATGGAGTCAAATGACAACACGGGCACTATTCAAAATGCTATCCTGCAGAATAACTATGGCTTATCCAACTTTGGGGTGAACGTGGTAACGGGATCCTAATGTCAGAGTTAGTAAATTCGTTTAACCCGAGTAGAAAAGAGTTCAGAGTCCCAGAGTAAAGGTCGAGGAGTAAAAGATCCTAGTACCACCCGATGGCGACGTGGGCCCGTAAGGCACACAACCAAGTTAGTAAAAGTTTTTGTAATATCTAGACTCGACTTCGGCCAAGAAGTGTGGGAGGGGGATTCCTACAGGCAGTCGGCTCTGGTACCAACTTGTGACGCCCCCGATTCAATCGTACACTAATCATGCACGCAAATGTGTACGATCAAGATCAGGGACTCACGGGAAGATATCACAACACAACTCTACAATTAAAATAAGTCATACAAGCATCATAATACAAGCCAGGGGCCTCGAGGGCTCGAATACAAGTGCTCGATCATAGACGAGTCAGCGGAAGCAACAATATCTGAGTACAGACATAAGTTAAACAAGTTTGCCTTAAGAAGGCTAGCACAAACTGGGATACAGATCGAAAGAGGCGCAAGCCTCCTGCCTGGGATCCTCCTAACTACTCCAGGTCGTCGTCAGCGGGCAGCACGTAGTAGTAGGCACCTCCGGTGTAGTAGGGGTCGTCGTCGACGGTGGCGTCTGGCTCCTGGACTCCAGCATCTGGTTGCGACAACCAGAACGAAAGGAAGGGGGGAAAAGGGGGGAGAAAGCAACCGTGAGTACTCATCCAAAGTACTCGCAAGCAAGGAACTACACTACATATGCATGTGTGTATGTGTAAGGAGGCCATATCAGTGGATTGAACTGCAGAATGCCAGAATAAGAGGGGGATAGCTAATCCTGTCGAAGACTACACTTCTCGCAGCCACCGTCTTGCATCAAGTAGAAGAGAGTAGATTGAAATCCTCCAAGTAGCATCTCCAAATAGCATCTCATAGCATAATCCTACCCGGCGATCCCCTCCTCATATCCCTGAGGTAGAGCGACCACCGGTTGTATCTGGCACTTGGAAGGGTGTGTTTTATTAAGTATCCGGTTCTAGTTGTCATAAGGTCAAGGTACAACTCCAAGTCGTCCTGTTACCGAAGATCACGGCTATTCGAATAGATTAACTTCCCTGCAGGGGTGCACCACATAACCCAACACGCTTGATCCCATTTGGCCGGACACACTTTCCTGGGTCATGCCCGGCCTCGGAAGATCAACACGTCGCAGCCCCACCTAGGCAAAGCAGAGAGGCCAGCACGCCGGTCTAAACCTAAGCGCACAGGGGTCTGGGCCCATCGCCCATAGCACACCTGCACGTTGCGTGGGCGGCCGGAAGCAGAACTAGCCCCCTTAATACAAGAGCAGGCTTACGTTCCAACCCGGCGCGCGCCGCTCCGTCGCTGACGTCTGAAGTGCTTCGGCTGATACCACGACGCCGGGATACCCATAACTACTCCCGCGTAGATGGTTAGTGCGTATAGGCTCGTAGCCGACTCAGATCAAATACCAAGATCTCGTTAAGCGTGTTAAGTATCCGCGAACGCCGAACAGGGCCAGGCCCACCTCTCCCTAGGCGGTCTCAACCTGCCCTGTCGCTCCGCCACAAAGATCCACCTAGAGGGCCGTCGGGACAAAGGTCCTTTCAGCCCCCAATCCGTGAATCACTCGCGGGTACTCTTCGAGCTGACCCGACTATAGTCACCATCTGTATAGTATGTATGTATGTGTAGTATATACCCGTGATCACCTCCCAGGTGATCACGGCCCGATAGTATAGCAAGGCAGACTGCCAATAATGTAGGGCCAATGATGATAAACTAGCATCCTACACTAAGCATTTAGGATTGCAGGTAAGGTATCAACAGGTGTAGCAACAATGTCAGGCTATGCATCAGAATAGGATTAACGGAAAGCAGTAACATGCTACACTACTCTAATGCAAGCAGTACAGAGTAGAATAGGCGATATCTGGTGATCAAGGGGGGGGCTTGCCTGGTTGCTCTGGCAAGAGAGAGGGGTCGTCAACTCCGTAGTCGAACTGGGCAGCAGCAGCGTCGGTCTCGTAGTCTACCGGAGAGAAGAGGGGGAAGAAACAATGAATACCATGCAAACAAATGCATATCGATGCATGACATGACAAGTAACGATGCTAGGTGAGCCCAATCGCGGTAGTAGGTGATATCGACGAAAGGGGGAAACATCCGGGAAAGTATTCCCGGTGTTTCGCGTTTTCGGACTGATGAACCGGAGGGGAAAGTTGCGAGTTCGATAGGTTAGGGGTGTGTGGCGGACGAACGGACTGCTTATCCGGAATCGTCACGTCGTTCTGAGCAACTTTCATGTAGAAAGTATTTTCATCCGAGTTACGGATTAAAAGATATGATTTTCTAAAGATTATATTAATTTCTGAAATTTAATTAATTAATTATTTAATTCAAAAATGAATTTATGACGTCAGCATGACATAAGAGTGACGTCAGCAGCCAGCAGTTCGGTTGACTAGTCAAATTGACATGGGGGACCCACCTGTCATAGACAGTGGGTTAAACGGGGTTCAAACTAATCTAAATTCAGTTATTAAACTACTGGGCCCACCTGTCATTGTCTAATTTAGGTTAACTAAACTAATTTAATTAATTCCTGTTAATTAGGGGGGTGGGCCCCACTGGTCAGTGGCTGGGGGTTGCCAAGTCAGCAGGGTTGACTGGTCAACCCAGTCAACTGGGGCCCGTGGGACCCGTTGGCAGTGACCCTGGTGGTAGCCCCAGGTCAGCCACGTCGGATGCCGGCGCCGGAGTTGGCTTTGGCAGCCAAAACACGGCGGAGGACGCCGGCGAGCTTCGGGATTCCGCCATGGTGGCCCAAAACGGGCGTGGCTACTCCCGTTCGAAAGCTAACGACATCGCGCGTCGCATGGGGCTACGGGTTGGTCTCGGGGATGACCGGAACCACGCCGGCAAGCAGCGGAGGCGGCGACTCGTACGGGTGGATGTCGGAGACGGCGGAACAGCGGGCTACGGAGCAAAAGAAGAGGCTAGGCAGGCTCTACGTGCGCGGGCGAGCTAAACGGGCACTGGAGCGGGACCATTTGGTCGCCGGAAGCTCGTCGGCGATGAGCTCCCGCGGGGATGGGTTCGGGCACGTACGAGGCGGTGATTACGAGCACGTTGGGGCGAGGAGAAGAGAGCGGAGAGGAAGGAGAGCTCACCGTGGAGCACACAAGAAGGCTCGGTGGCGGTTTAGGAGCTGCAGGGGCGGCGCCGGAGACGAAGAAGATCGATGGCAGCCGGAGAAGGGGACGAAGGGGATCCGATGCTGCAGCGCCTCCGAGCTCCAGCTGAGGCCTCCGGTAGGCGAGGAAGGTGACGGAGGCGTTGACGGGCACGCAGGCGCGGCGAGGCGGCGACTGTGGCCGTGCGGTTCACGGCGGCGAGGCCATGGCGGCGCTCGGTTGCGGTGGGGGAAGGAGGGGGAGATGGATCTGGAGGGGAGAGGGAGAGGCGCGGGGG
>NC_057807.1:417054927-417058018 GCF_018294505.1 Triticum aestivum
GTTGAACTAGCTCTATAACCTAGTACAAATCATTTTGCACTAGAGTTGAACTAGCTCTATAAGCTAGTACAAATCATTTTACACTAGATTTTAACTAGCTCTATAACCTAGTACAAATAATTTTACACTAGAGTTGAACTAGCTCTATAACCTAGTACAAATAATTTTACACTAGAGTTGAACAAGCTCTATAACCTAGTACAAATAATTTTACAGTAGAGTTGAACTAGCTCTATAAGCTAGTACAAATAATTGTACACTAGAAATGAACTAGCTCTATAACCTAGTACACATAATTTTACACTAGCATTGTACTAGGGCTATAACCTAGTACAAATCATTTTACACTAGAGTTGAACTAGCTCTATGACCTAGTACACACATTTTTAGACTATAGTTGAACTAGCTCTATAAGATAGTACAAATAATTTTACACTATAGTTGAACTAGCTCCATAACCTAGTACAAATTTTTTTACACTAGAGTTGAACTAGGTCTATAACCGAGTAGAAATCATTTTACATTATAGTTGAACTAGCTCTATAACCTAGTACAAATAATTTTACACCATAGTTGAACTAGCTCCATAACCTAGTATTAATAATTTTACAATTGAATTGAACTAGCTCTACAAACTAGTACAAATAATTTTACACTAGAGTTGAACTAGCTCTATAACCTAGTACAAATAATTTTACACTAGAAATGAATTATTTCTATAACCTAGTACATATAATTTTACGCTAGCATTGTACTAGGGAAATAACCTAGTACAAATCATTCTACACTACACTTGAACTAGCTCTATGACCTAGTACACACAATTTTAGACTAGAGTTGGACTAGCTCTATAACCTAGTACAAATAATTTTAAACTAGAGTTGAACTAGCTCTATAACCTAGTACAAATAATTTTACACTAGAGTTGAACTTGCTCTATAACCTAGTACAAATAATTTTACACTAGAGTTGAACTAGCTCTATAACCTAGTACATATAATTTTACACTAGAGTTGAACTAGCTCTATAACCTAGTACAAATCATTTTACACTATAGTTGAACTAAATCTATAACCTAGTACAAATCATTTTACATCAGAAGTGAACTAGCTCTATTACCTAGTACAAATAATTTTATACTAGAGGTTAACTAGCTCTATAAGCTAGTACAAATAATTTTACACTAGAAATGAACTACCTCTATAACCTAGTACACATATTTTTACACTAGCATTATACTAAGGCTATAACCTAGTACAAATCATTTTACACTAGAGTTGAACTAGCTCTATGACCT
The DNA here is from genome assembly GCF_018294505.1 of Triticum aestivum. Lineage (NCBI taxonomy): Eukaryota > Viridiplantae > Streptophyta > Magnoliopsida > Poales > Poaceae > Triticum > Triticum aestivum. The sequence continues at coordinate 417,056,225 of NC_057807.1, forward strand.
AGTACACACAATTTTGGACTATAGTTGAACTAGCTCTATAAGATAGTACAAATAATTTTAAACTAGAGTTGGACTAGCTCTATAACCTAGTTAAAGTAAGTTTAAACTATAGGTTAACTAGCTCTATAACCTAGCTCTATGACCTAGTACAAATCATTTTACACTAGAGTTGAACTAGTTCTATGACCTAGTACAAATAATTTTACACTAGAGTTGAACAAGCTCTATAACCTAGTACAAATAATTTTACAGTAGAGTTGAACTAGCTCTATAAGCTAGAATAATTGTACACTAGAAATGAACTAGCTCTATAACCTAGTACACATAATTTTACACTAGCATTGTACTAGGGCTATAACCTAGTACAAATCATTTTACACTAGAGTTGAACTAGCTCTATGACCTAGTACACACATTTTTAGACTATAGTTGAACTAGCTCTATAAGATAGTACAAATAATTTTACACTATAGTTGAACTATCTCCATAACCTAGTACAAAATTTTTTACACTAGAGTTGAACTAGGTCTATAACCGAGTAGAAATCATTTTACATTATAGTTGAACTAGCTCTATAACCTAGTACAAATAATTTTACACCATAGTTGAACTAGCTCCATAACCTAGTATTAATAATTTTACAATTGAATTGAACTAGCTCTACAAACTAGTACAAATAATTTTACACTAGAGTTGAACTAGCTCTATAACCTAGTACAAATAATTTTACACTAGAAATGAATTATCTCTATAACCTAGTACATATAATTTTACGCTAGCATTGTACTAGGGAAATAACCTAGTACAAATCATTCTACACTACACTTGAACTAGCTCTATGACCTAGTACACACAATTTTAGACTAGAGTTGGACTAGCTCTATAACCTAGTACAAATAATTTTAAACTAGAGTTGAACTAGCTCTATAACCTAGTACAAATAATTTTACACTAGAGTTGAACTAGCTCTATAACCTAGTACAAATAATTTTACACTAGAGTTGAACTAGCTCTATAACCTAGTACATATAATTTTACACTAGAGTTGAACTAGCTCTATAACCTAGTACAAATCATTTTACACTATAGTTGAACTAAATCTATAACCTAGTACAAATCATTTTACATCAGAATTGAACTAGCTCTATTACCTAGTACAAATAATTTTATACTAGAGGTTAACTAGCTCTATAAGCTAGTACAAATAATTTTACACTAGAAATGAACTACCTCTATAACCTAGTACACATATTTTTACACTAGCATTATACTAAGGCTATAACCTAGTACAAATCATTTTACACTAGAGTTGAGCTAGCTCTATGACCTAGTACACACAATTTTAGACTATAGTTGAACTAGCTTTATAAGGTAGTACAAATAATTTTACACTATAGTTGAACTAGCTCTATAACCTAGTACGAAAATTTTTACACTAGAGTTGAACTAGGTCTATAACCGAGTACAAATAATTTTACATTATAGTTGAACTAGCTCTATAACCTAGTACAAATTATTTTACCCTAGAATTTTACTAGCTCTATAACCTAGTACAAATAATTTTACACTAGAGTTGAACTAGCTCTATAAGCTAGTACAAATAATTTTACATTAGAAATGAACTAGCTCTATAACCCAGTACACATAATTTTACACTAGCATTGTACTATGCCTATAACCTAGTACAAATCATTTTACACTAGATTTGAAGTAGCCCTATGACCTAGTACACACAATTTTGGACTATAGTTGAACTAGCTCTATAAGATAGTACAAATAATTTTAAACTAGAGT
>NC_057807.1:417058028-417059623 GCF_018294505.1 Triticum aestivum
GAGTTGAACTAGCTCTATAACCTAGTACAAATAATTTTACACTAGAGTTGAACTAGCTCTATGACCTAGTACAAATAATTTTACACTAGAGTTGAACTAGCTCTAGGCTAGTTCACATAATTTTACACTAGAGATGAACTAGTTGTATAACCTAGTACAAATAATTTTAAACTAGAGTTAAACTAGCTCTACAAGTTAGTTCAAATAATTTTACACAAGAGTTGAACAAGCTCTACAGTCTAGTTCAAATAGTTTTACACTAGAGTTGAACTAGCTCTATAACCTAGTACAAATAATTTTATACTAGAGTTGAAGTAGCTCTATGACCTAGTACAAATAATTTTATACCCGAGCTGAACTCGCTCTATAACCTAGTACAAATAATTTTATACTAGAGTTGAACTAGCTCTATGACCTAGTTCAAATAATTTTACACTAGAGTTGAACTAGCTCTATAGGCTAGTTCAAATAATTTTACACTGGAGTTGAACTAGTTCTATAGGCTAGTTCAAATAATTTTACACTAGAGTTGAACTAGTTCTACAAGCCAGTTTTAATAATTTTACACTAGAGTTGAACTAGCTCTAGAGGCTAGTTCAAGTAATTTTACACTAGAGTTGAACTAGCTCTACAAGCTAGTTGAAATAATTTTACACTAGAGTTGAACTAGCTTTATAACCTAGTACAAATTATTTTACACTAAAGTTGAACTAGGTCTACAGGCCAGTTCTATTAGTTTTACACTAATCTTGAAGTACCTCTACAAGGTAGTTTAAATAATTTTACACTATATTTGAACTAGCTCTGTTACCTAGTACAAATAATTTTACACTAGAGTTGAACTAGCTCTACAAGCTAGGTCAAATAATTTTACACTTGAGTTGAACTAGCTCTATAACCTAGTACAAATAATTTTACACTAGAGTTGAACTAGCTCTATGACCTAGTACAAATAATTTTACACTAGACTTGAACTAGCTCTATAACCTAGTACAAATAATTTTACACTAGAGTTGAACTAGCTCTATAACCTAGTACAAATAATTTTACACTAGAGTTGAACTAGCTCTATAGGCTAGTTCAAATAATTTTACACTACAGTTGAACAAGCTTTATAGGCTAGTTCAAATAATTTTACACTAGAGGTGAACTAGTTGTATAATCTAGTACAAATAATTTTACACTAGAGTTGAACTAGCTCTATAACCTAGTACAAATAATTTTACAATAGAGTTGAACTAGCTCCATGACCTAGTACAAATCATTATACACTAGAGTTGAACTAGCTCTATAACCTAGTACAAATAATTTTACACTAGAGTTGAACTAGCTCTATGACCTAGTACAAATAATTTTACACTAGAGTTGAACTAGCTCTAGGCTAGTTCACATAATTTTACACTAGAGATGAACTAGTTGTATAACCTAGTACAAATAATTTTACACTAGAGTTAAACTAGCTCTACAAGTTAGTTCAAATAATTTTACACAAGAGTTGAACAAGCTCTACAGTCTAGTTCAAATAGTTTTACACTAGAGTTGAACTAGCTCTATAACCTAGTACAAATAATTTTATACTAGAGTTGAAGTAGCTC
>NC_057807.1:417059633-417062382 GCF_018294505.1 Triticum aestivum
GAACTAGCTCTATAACCTAGTACAAATAATTTTACACTAGAGTTGAACTAGCTCTATAACCTAGTACAAATAATTTTACACTAGAGTTGAACTAGCTCTATAACCTAGTACATATAATTTTACACTAGAGTTGAACTAGCTCTATAACCTAGTACAAATCATTTTACACTATAGTTGAACTAAATCTATAACCTAGTACAAATCATTTTACATCAGAATTGAACTAGCTCTATTACCTAGTACAAATAATTTTACACTAGAGGTTAACTAGCTCTATAAGCTAGTACAAATAATTTTACACTAGAAATGAACTACCTCTATAACCTAGTACACATATTTTTACACTAGCATTATACTAAGGCTATAACCTAGTACAAATCATTTTACACTAGAGTTGAACTAGCTCTATGACCTAGTACGCACAATTTTAGACTATAGTTGAACTAACTTTATAAGGTAGTACAAATAATTTTACACTATAGTTGAACTAGCTCTATAACCTAGTACAAAAATTTTTACACTAGAGTTGAACTAGGTCTATAACCGAGTACAAATAATTTTAAATTATAGTTGAACTAGCTCTATAACCTAGTACAAATAATTTTACACTAGAATTTTACTAGCTCTATAACCTAGTACAAATAATTTTACACTAGAGTTGAACTAGCTCTATAAGCTAGTACAAATAATCTTACATTAGAAATGAACTAGCTCTATAACCCAGTACACATAATTTTACACTAGCATTGTACTATGCCTATAACCTAGTACAAATCATTTTACACTAGATTTGAAGTAGCTCTATGACCTAGTACACACAATTTTGGACTATAGTTGAACTAGCTCTATAAGATAGTACAAATAATTTTAAACTAGAGTAGAACTAGCTATATAACCAAGTTCAAATAATTTTAAACTAGAGTTGAACTAGCTCTATAACCTAGTACAAATAAGTTCACACTAGAGTTGAACTAGCTCTATAACCTAGTACAAATCATTTTACACTAGACTTGAACTAGCTCTATAACCTAGTACAAATAAGTTCACACTAGAGTTGAACTAGCTCTATAACCTAGTACAAATCATTTTACACTAGAGTTGAACTAGCTCTATAACCTAGTACAAATCATTTTACACTAGATTTTAACTAGCTCTATAACCTAGTACAAATAATTTTACACTAGAGTTGAACTAGCTCTATAACCTAGTACAAAATTTTTTACACTAGAGTTGAACTAGGTCTATAACCGAGTACAAATAATTTTACATTATAGTTGAACTAGCTCTATAACCAAGTACAAATAATTTTACACTAGAATTTTACTAGCTCTATAACCTAGTACAAATAATTTTACACTAGAGTTGAACTAGCTCTATAAGCTAGTACAAATAATTTTACATTAGAAATGAACTAGCTCTATAACCCAGTACACATAATTTTACACTAGCATTGTACTATGCCTATAACCTAGTACAAATCATTTTACACTAGATTTGAAGTAGCTCTATGACCTAGTACACACAATTTTGGACTATAGTTGAACTAGCTCTATAAGATAGTACAAATAATTTTAAACTAGAGTTGGACTAGCTCTATAACCTAGTTAAAGTAAGTTTAAACTATAGGTTAACTAGCTCTATAACCTAGCTCTATGACCTAGTACAAATCATTTTACACTAGAGTTGAACTAGTTCTATGACCTAGTACAAATCATTTTACACTAGATTTGAAGTAGCTCTATGACCTAGTACACACAATTTTGGACTATAGTTGAACTAGCTCTATAAGATAGTACAAATAATTTTAAACTAGAGTTGAACTAGCTCTATAACCAAGTTCAAATAATTTTAAACTAGAGTTGAACTAGCTCTATAACCTAGTACAAATAAGTTCACACTAGAGTTGAACTAGCTCTATAACCTAGTACAAATCATTTTACACTAGACTTGAACTAGCTCTTTAACCTAGTACAAATAATTTTACACTAGAAATGAATTATCTCTATAACCTAGTACATATAATTTTACGCTAGCATTGTACTAGGGAAATAACCTAGTACAAATCATTCTACACTACACTTGAACTAGCTCTATGACCTAGTACACAACAATTTTAGACTAGAGTTGGACTAGCTCTATAACCTAGTACAAATAATTTTAAACTAGAGTTGAACTAGCTATATAACCTAGTACAAATAATTTTACACTAGAGTTGAACTAGCTCTATAACCTAGTACTAATAATTTTACACTAGAGTTGAACTAGCTCTATAACCTAGTACATATAATTTTACACTAGAATTGAACTAGCTCTATAACCTAGTACAAATCATTTTACACTATAGTTGAACTAGCTCTATAACCTAGTACAAATAATTTTACACTAGAAATGAATTATCTCTATAACCTAGTACATATAATTTTACGCTAGCATTGTACTAGGGAAATAACCTAGTACAAATCATTCTACACTACACTTGAACTAGCTCTATGACCTAGTACACAACAATTTTAGACTAGAGTTGGACTAGCTCTATAACCTAGTACAAATAATTTTAAACTAGAGTTGAACTAGCTATATAACCTAGTACAAATAATTTTACACTAGAGTTGAACTAGCTCTATAACCTAGTACTAATAATTTTACACTAGAGTTGAACTAGCTCTATAACCTAGTACATATAATTTTACACTAGAATTGAACTAGCTCTATAACCTAGTACAAATCATTTTACACTATAGTTGAACTA
>NC_057807.1:417063712-417065482 GCF_018294505.1 Triticum aestivum
TACACTAGAGTTGAACTAGCTCTATAACCTAGTACAAATCATTTTACACTAGACTTGAACTAGCTCTATAACCTAGTACAAATAATTTTACACTAGAGTTGAACTAGCTCTATAAGCTAGTACAAATAATTTTACATTAGAATTGAACTAGCTCTATAACCTAGTACAAATAATTTTACACTAGAGTTGAACAAGCTCTATAACCTAGTACAAATAATTTTACACTAGAGTTGAACTAGCTATATAAGCTAATACAAATAATTTTACACTAGAAATGAACTAGCTCTATAACCTAGTACACATAATTTTACACTAGCATTGTACTAGGGCTATAACCTAGTACAAATCATTTTACACTAGAGTTGAACTAGCTCTATGACCTAGTACACACAATTTTGGACTATAGTTGAACTAGCTCTATAAGATAGTACAAATGATTTTACACTATAGTTGAACTAGCTCTATACCCTAGTACAAATAATTTTAAACTAGAGTTGAACTTGCTCTATAACCTAGTACAAATAAGTTCACACTAGAGTTGAACTAGGTCTATAACCGAGTAGAAATCATTTTACATTATAGTTGAACTAGCTCTATAACCTAGTACAAATAATTTTACACTAGAATTAATATAGCTCTATAACCTAGTACAAATAATTTTACACTAGAGTTGAACTAGCTCTATAAGCAAGTACAAATAATTTTACACTAGAAATGAACTAGCTCTATAACCTAGTACACATAATTTTACACTAGCATTGTACTATGGCTATAAGCTAGTACAAATCATTTTACACTAGAGTTGAACTAGCTCTATGACCTAGTACACACAATTTTGGACTATAGTTGAACTAGCTCTATAAGATAGTACAAATAATTTTACACTATAGTTGAACTAGCTCTATACCCTAGTACAAATAATTTTAAACTAGAGTTGAACTTGCTCTATAACCTAGTACAAATAAGTTTACACTAGAGTTGAACTACCTCTATAACCTAGTACAAATAATTTACACTAAAGTTGAACTAGCTCTATAACCTAGTACAAATAATTTTACACTAGACTTGAACTAGCTCTATAACCTCGTACAAAGAATTTTACACTAGAGTTGAACTAGCTCTATAACCTAGTACAAATCATTTTACACTATAGTTGAACTTCCTCTATAACCTAGTACAAATAATTTTGAACTAGATTTTACTAGCTCTATAACCCCGTACAAAGAATTTTACACTAGAGTTGAACTAGCTCTATAACCTACTAAAAATAATTTTACACTAGAATTGAACTAGCTCTATATCCTAGTGCAAATCATTTTACAGTAGAGTAGAACTAGCTCTGTAAACTATTACAAATAATTTTAGACTAGAGTTGAACTTGCTCTATAACCTAGTACAAATAATTTTACACTAGAGTTGAATTAGCTCTATAACCTAGTGCAAATAATTTTACACTAGAGTTGAACTAGCTCTATTACCTAGTACAAATCATTTTACACCATAGTTGAACTAGCTCTATAACCTAGTATAAATAATTTTACAATTGAATTGAACTAGCTCTATAACCTAGTACAAATAATTTTACACTAGAGTTGAACTATCTCTATAACCTTGTACAAATAATTTTACACTAGAAATGAATTAGCTCTACAACCTAGTACATATAATTTTACGCTAGCATTTTACACTAGAGTTGAACTAGTTCTATGACCTAGTACACACAATTTTAGACAGGAGTTGAACTAGCTCTATAACCTAGTACAGATAATT
>NC_057807.1:417066026-417070467 GCF_018294505.1 Triticum aestivum
CTCTATAACCTAGTACACATAATTTTACACTAGCATTGTACTAGGGCTATAACCTAGTACAAATCATTTTACACTAGAGTTGAACTAGCTCTATGACCTAGTACACACATTTTTAGACTATAGTTGAACTAGCTCTATAAGATAGTACAAATAATTTTACACTATAGTTGAACTAGCTCCATAACCTAGTACAAATTTTTTTACACTAGAGTTGAACTAGGTCTATAACCGAGTAGAAATCATTTTACATTATAGTTGAACTAGCTCTATAACCAAGTACAAATAATTTTACACTAGAATTTAACTAGCTCTATAACCTAGTACAAATAATTTTACACTAGAGTTGAACTAGCTCTATAAGCAAGTACAAATAATTTTACACTAGAAATGAACTAGCTCTATAACCTAGTACACATAATTTTACACTAGCATTGTACTATGGCTATAACCTAGTACAAATCATTTTACACTAGAGTTGAACTAGCTCTATGACCTAGTACACACAATTTTGGACTATAGTTGAACTAGCTCTATAAGATAGTACAAATAATTTTACACTATAGTTGAACTAGCTCTATACCCTAGTACAAATAATTTTAAACTAGAATTGAACTTGCTCTATAACCTAGTACAAATAAGTTCACACTAGAGTTGAACTACCTCTATAACCTAGTAAAAATAATTTACACTAAAGTTGAACTAGCTCTATAACCTAGTACAAATAATTTTACACTAGACTTGAACTAGCTCTATAACCTCGTACAAAGAATTTTACACTAGAGTTGAACTAGCTCTATAACCTAGTACAAATCATTTTACACTATAGTTGAACTTCCTCTATAACCTAGTAAAAATAATTTTGAACTAGATTTTACTAGCTCTATAACCTAGTATAAATCATTTTACACTATAGTTGAACTAGCTCTATAACCTACTAAAAATAATTTTACACTAGAATTGAACTAGCTCTATATCCTAGTGCAAATCATTTTACAGTAGAGTAGAACTAGCGCTGTAAACTATTACAAATAATTTTATACTAGAGTTGAACTTGCTCTATAACCTAGTACAAATAATTTTACACTAGAGTTGAATTAGCTCTATAACCTAGTGCAAATAATTTTACACTAGAGTTGAACTAGCTCTATTACCTAGTACAAATCATTTTACACCATAGTTGAACTAGCTCTATAACCTAGTATAAATAATTTTACAATTGAATTGAACTAGCTCTATAACCTAGTACAAATAATTTTACACTAGAGTTGAACTATCTCTATAACCTTGTACAAATAATTTTACACTAGAAATGAATTAGCTCTAGAACCTAGTACATATAATTTTACGCTAGCATTGTACTAGTGCTATAACCTAGTACAAATCATTTCACACTAGAGTTGAACTAGTTCTATGACTTAGTACACACAATTTTAGACAGGAGTTGAACTAGCTCTATAACCTAGTACAGATAATTTTACACTAGAATTTTACTAGCTCTATAACCTAGTACAAATAATTTTACACTAGAGTTGAACTAGCTCTATAAGCTAGTACAAATAATTTTACACTAGAAATGAACTAGCTCTATAACCCAGTACACATAATTTTACGCTAGCATTGTACTATGCCTATAACCTAGTACAAATCATTTTACACTAGACTTGAAGTAGCTCTATGACCTAGTACACACAATTTTGGACTATAGTTGAACTAGCTCTATAAGATAGTACAAATAATTTTAAACTAGAGTTGAACTAGCTCTATAACCTAGTTCAAATAATTTTAAATTAGAGTTGAACTAGCTCTATAACCTAGTACAAATCATTTTACACTAGAGTTGAACTAGCTCTATAACCTAGTACAAATCATTTTACACTAGATTTTAACTAGCTCTATAACCTAGTACAAATAATTTTACACTAGAGTTGAACTAGCTCTATAAGCTAGTACAAATAATTTTACACTAGAGTTGAACAAGCTCTATAACCTAGTACAAATAATTTTACACTAGAGTTGAACTAGCTCTATAAGCTAGTACAAATAATTTTACACTAGAAATGAACTACCTCTATAACCTAGTACACATAATTTTACACTAGCATTGTACTAGGGCTATAACCTAGTAAAAATCATTTTACACTAGAGTTGAACTAGCTCTATGACCTAGTACACACATTTTTAGACTATAGTTGAACTAGCTCTATAAGATAGTACAAATAATTTTACACTATAGTTGAACTAGCTCCATAACCTAGTACAAATTTTTTTACACTAGAGTTGAACTAGGTCTATAACCGAGTAGAAATCATTTTACATTATAGTTGAACTAGCTCTATAACCTAGTACAAATAATTTTGAACTAGATTTTACTAGCTCTATAACCTAGTATAAATCATTTTACACTATAGTTGTACTAGCTCTATAACCTACTAAAAATAATTTTACACTAGAATTGAACTAGCTCTATATCCTAGTGCAAATCATTTACAGTAGAGTAGAACTAGCGCTGTAAACTATTACAAATAATTTTAGACTAGAGTTGAACTTGCTCTATAACCTAGTACAAATAATTTTACACTAGAGTTGAATTAGCTCTATAACCTAGTGCAAATAATTTTACACTAGAGTTGAACTAGCTCTATTACCTAGTACAAATCATTTTACACCATAGTTGAACTAGCTCTATAACCTAGTATAAATAATTTTACAATTGAATTGAACTAGCTCTATAACCTAGTACAAATAAATTTACACTAGAGTTGAACTATCTCTATAACCTTGTACAAATAATTTTACACTAGAAATGAATTAGCTCTAGAACCTAGTACATATGATTTTTACGCTAGCATTGTACTAGTGCTATAACCTAGTACAAATCATTTTACACTAGAGTTGAACTAGTTCTATGACCTAGTACACACAATTTTAGACAGGAGTTGAACTAGCTCTATAACCTAGTACAGATAATTTTACACTAGAATTTTACTAGCTCTATAACCTAGTACAAATAATTTTACACTAGAGTTGAACTAGCTCTATAAGCTAGTACAAATAATTTTACACTAGAAATGAACTAGCTCTATAACCCAGTACACATAATTTTACGCTAGCATTGTACTATGCCTATAACCTAGTACAAATCATCTTACACTAGACTTGAAGTAGCTCTATGACCTAGTACACACAATTTTGGACTATAGTTGAACTAGCTCTATAAGATAGTACAAATAATTTTAAACTAGAGTTGAACTATCTCTATAGCTTAGTTCAAATAATTTTAAATTAGAGTTGAACTAGCTCTATAACCTAATACAAATAAGTTCACACTAGAGTTGAACTAGCTCTATAACCTAGTACAAATCATTTTACACTAGACTTGAACTAGCTCTATAACCTAGTATAAATAATTTTACACTAGAGTTGAACTAGCTCTATAACCTAGTACAAATCATTTTACACTAGAGTTGAACTAGCTCTATAACCTAGTACAAATCATTTTACACTAGATTTTAACTAGCTCTATAACCTAGTACAAATAATTTTACACTTTAGAGTTGAACTAGCTCTATAACCTAGTACAAATAATTTTACACTAGAGTTGAACAAGCTCTATAACCTAGTACAAATAATTTTACACTAGAGTTGAACTAGCTCTATAAGCTAGTACAAATAATTTTACACTAGAAATGAACTACCTCTATAACCTAGTACACATAATTTTACACTAGCATTGTACTAGGGCTATAACCTAGTACAAATCATTTTACACTAGAGTTGAATTAGCTCTATGACCTAGTACACACATTTTTAGACTATAGTTGAACTAGCTCTATAAGATAGTACAAATAATTTCACACTATAGTTGAACTAGCTCCATAACCTAGTACAAATTTTTTTACACTAGAGTTGAACTAGGTCTATAACCGAGTAGAAATCATTTTACATTATAGTTGAACTAGCTCTATAACCTAGTACAAATAATTTTACACTAGAATTTAACTAGCTCTATAACCTAGTACAAATAATTTTACACTAGAGTTGAACTAGCTCTATAAGCAAGTACAAATAATTTTACACTAGAAATGAACTAGCTCTATAACCTAGTACACATAATTTTACACTAGCATTGTACTATGGCTATAACCTAGTACAAATCATTTTACACTAGAGTTGAACTAGCTCTATGACCTAGTACACACAATTTTGGACTATAGTTGAACTAGCTCTATAAGATAGTACAAATAATTTTACACTATAGTTGAACTAACTCTCTACCCTAGTACAAATAATTTTAAACTAGAGTTGAACTTGCTCTATAACATAGTACAAATAAGTTCACACTAGAGTTGAACTACCTCTATAACCTAGTACAAATAATTTACACTAAAGTTGAACTAGCTCTATAACCTAGTACAAATAATTTTACACTAGACTTGAACTA
>NC_057807.1:417070770-417083669 GCF_018294505.1 Triticum aestivum
AGTTGAACTAGCTCTATAACCTACTAAAAATAATTTTACACTAGAATTGAACTAGCTCTATATCCTAGTGCAAATCATTTTACAGTAGAGTAGAACTAGCTCTGTAAACTATTACAAATAATTTTAGACTAGAGTTGAACTTGCTCTATAACCTAGTACAAATAATTTTACACTAGAGTTGAATTAGCTCTATAACCTAGTGCAAATAATTTTACACTAGAGTTGAACTAGCTCTATTACCTAGTACAAATCATTTTACACCATAGTTGAACTAGCTCTATAACCTAGTATAAATAATTTTACAATTGAATTGAACTAGCTCTATAACCTAGTACAAATAATTTTACACTAGAGTTGAACTATCTCTATAACCTTGTACAAATAATTTTACACTAGAAATGAATTAGCTCTAGAACCTAGTACATATAATTTTACGCTAGCATTGTACTAGTGCTATAACCTAGTACAAATCATTTTACACTGGAGTTGAACTAGTTCTATGACCTAGTACTCACAATTTTAGACTGGAGTTGAACTAGCTCTATAACCTAGTACAGATAATTTTAAACTAGAGTTGAACTATCTTTATAACCTAGTACAAATAATTTTACACTAGAGTTGAACTAGCTCTATAACCTAGTACAAATAATTTTACACAAGAGTTGAACTAGCTCTATTACCTAGTACAAATCATTTTACACCATAGTTGAACTAGCTCTATAACCTAGTATAAATAATTTTACAATTGAATTGAACTAGGTCTATAACCTAGTACAAATAATTTTACAGTAGAAATGAGTTAGCTCTATAACCTAGTACATATAATTTTACGCTAGCATTGTACTAGGGCTATAACCTAGTACAAATCATTTTACACTAGAGTTGAACTAGCTCTATGACCTAGTACACACAACGTTAGACTAGAGTTGAACTAGCTCTATAACCTAGTACAAATAATTTTAAACTAGAGTTGAACTAGCTCTATAACCTAGTACAAATAATTTTACACTAGAGTTGAACTAGCTCTATAAGCTAGTACGAATAATTTTACACTAGAAATGAACTAGCTCTATAACCTAGTACACATAATTTTACACTAGCATTGTACTAGGGCTATAACCTAGTACAAATCATTTTACACTAGAGTTGAACTAGCTCTATGACCTAGTACACACAATTTTAGACCATAGTTGAACTAGCTCTATAAGATAGTACAAATAATTTTACACTAGAGTTGAACTAGCTCTATAACTTAGTACAAACGACTTTACACTAGAGTTGAACTAGCTCAATAACCTAGTACAAATCATTGTACACTATAGTTGAACTAGCTCTATAACCTTGTACAAAATGTTTTACACTAGAGTTGAACCAGGTCTATAACTAAGTACAAATCATTTTACATTATAGTTGAAGTAGCTCTATAACCTAGTACAAATAATTTTACACAAGAATTTAACAAGCTCTATAACCTAGTACAAATAATTTTACACTAGAGTTGAACTAGCTCTATAAGCTAGTACAAAGAATTTTACACTAGACATGAATAGCTCTATAACCTAGTACACATAATTTTACCCTACAATTGTACTAGGGCTATAACCTAGTCCAAATCATTTTGCACTAGAGTTGAACTAGCTCTGTGACCTAGTACACACTATTTTGGACTACAGTTGAACTAGCTCTATAAGATAGTACAATAATTTACAAAGTTGAACTAGCTCTATAACCTAGTACAAATTATTTTACACTAGAATTGTACTAGGGCTATAACCTAGTACAAATAATTTTACACTAGAGTTTAACTAGATCTATAACCTAGTACAAATCATTTTACACTATAGTTGAACTAGCTCTATAACCTAGTACAAATAATTTTACACTTGATTTTACTAGCTCTATAACCTAGTACATATAATTTTACACTAGAGTTGAACTAGCTCTATAACATAGTATAAATAGTTGTACAATAGAGTTGAACTAGCTCTATAACATAGTACACATAATTTTACACTTCCATTGTACTCGGGCTATAACCTAGTATAAATAATTTTACACTATAGTTGAACTAGCTCTATAACCTACTAAAAATATTTTTACACTAGAATTGAACTAGCTCTATATCCTAGTGCAAGTCATTTTACAGTAGAGTAGAACTAGCTCTATAAACTATTACAAATAATTTTAGACTAGAGTTGAACTAGCTCTATAACCTAGTACAAATAATTTTACACTAGAGTTGAATTAGCTCTATAACCTATTACAAATAATTTTACACTAGAGTTGAACTAGCTCCATTACCTAGTACAAATCATTTTACACCATAGTTGAACTAGCTCTATAATCTAGTATAAATAATTTTACAATTGAATTGAACTAGCTCTATAACCTAGTACAAATAATTTTGCACTAGAGTTGAACTAGCTCTATAACCTTGTACAAAATGTTTTACACTAGAGTTGAACCAGGTCTATAACTAAGTACAAATCATTTTACATTATGGTTGAACTAGCTCTATAACCTAGTACAAATAATTTTACACTAGAATTTAACAAGCTCTATAACCTAGTACAAATAATTTTACACTAGAGTTGAACTAGCTCTATAAGCTAGTACAAATAATTTTACACTAGACATGAATAGCTCTATAACCTAGTACACATAATTTTACCCTACAATTGTACTAGCGCTATAACCTAGTCCAAATCATTTTGCACTAGAGTTGAACTAGCTCTGTGACCTAGTACACACTATTTTGGACTACAGTTGAACTAGCTCTATAAGATAGTACAATAATTTTAAACTAGAGTTGAAGTAGCTCAATAACCTAGTTCAAATAATTTTAAACTAGAGTTGAACTAGCTCTATAACCTAGTACAAATAATTTTACACTAGTGTTGAACTAGCTCTATAACCTAGTACAAATAATTTACACTAAAGTTGAACTAGCTCTATAACCTAGTACAAATCATTTTACACTAGACTTGAACTAGCTCTATAACCTAGTACAAATAATTTTACACTAGACTTGAACTAGCTCTATAACCTAGTACAAATAATTTTACACTAGAATTTAATTAGCTCTATAACCTAGTACAAATAATTTTACACTAGAGTTGAACTAGCTCTATAAGCTAGTACAAATAATTTTACACTAGAAATGAACTAGCTCTATAACCTAGTACACATAATTTTACACTAGCATTGTACTATGGCTATAACCTAGTACAAATCATTTTACACTAGAGTTGAACTAGCTCTATGACCTAGTACACACAATTTTGGACTATAGTTGTACTAGCTCTATAACATAGTACAAATAATTTTAAACTAGAGTTGAGCTAGCTCTGTAACCTAGTTCAAATAATTTTAAACTAGAGTTGAACTTGCTCTATAACCTTGTACAAATAAGTTCACACTAGAGTTGAACTAACTTTATAACCTAGTACAAATAATTTACACTAAAGTAGAACTAGCTCTATAACCTAGTACAAATTATTTTACACTAGAATTGTACTAGGGCTATAACCTAGTACAAATAATTTTACACTAGAGTTTAACTAGATCTATAACCTAGTACAAATCATTTTACACTATAGTTGAACTAGCTCTATAACCTAGTACAAATAATTTTACACTTGATTTTACTAGCTCTATAACCTAGTACATATAATTTTACACTAGAGTTGAACTAGCTCTATAACATAGTATAAATAGTTGTACACTAGAGTTGAACTAGCTCTATAACATAGTACACATAATTTTACACTTCCATTGTACTCGGGCTATAACCTAGTATAAATCATTTTACACTATAGTTGAACTAGCTCTATAACCTACTAAAAATATTTTTACACTAGAATTGAACTAGCTCTATATCCTAGTGCAAATCATTTTACAGTAGAGTAGAACTAGCTCTATAAACTATTACAAATAATTTTAGACTAGAGTTGAACTAGCTCTATAACCTAGTACAAATAATTTTACACTAGAGTTGAATTAGCTCTATAACCTAGTACAAATAATTTTACACTAGAGTTGAACTAGCTCCATTACCTAGTACAAATCATTTTACACCATAGTTGAACTAGCTCTATAACCTAGTATAAATAATTTTACAATTGAATTGAACTAGGTCTATAACCTAGTACAAATAATTTTGCACTAGAGTTGAACTAGCTCTATAACCTTGTACAAATAATTTTACACTAGAAATGAATTAGCTCTATAACCTAGCACATATAATTTTACGCTAGCGTTGTACTAGGGCTATAACCTAGTACAAATCATTTTACACTAGAGTTGAACTAGCTCTATGACCTAGTACACACAATTTTAGACTGCAGTTGAACTAGCCCTATAATCTAGTACAAATAATATAAAACTAGAGTTGAACTACCTTTATAACTGTGACGCCCTCGATCCAATCGTACGCTAATCATACACGCAAATGTGTATGATCAAGATCAAGGACTCACGGGAAGATATCATAACACAACTCTAGACACAAATTAAAATAATACAAGCTTTATATTACAAGCCAGGGGCCTCGAGGGCTCGAATACATAAGCTCGAATACACAAGAGTCAACGGAAGCAACAATATCTGAGTACAGACATAAGCTAGACAAGTTTGCCTTAAGAAGGCTAGCACAAAAGCATCTACGATCGAAAAGGCAAGGCCTCCTGCCTGGGAGCCTCCTAACTACTCATGGTCGTCGGTGTCCATCACGTGATAGTAGGCACCGGTGGTGGAATCTGGCTCCTGGGCTCCGACATCTGGTTGCGTCAACCAGAAAGAAAAGAAAGGGGGAAAAGTGGGAGCAAAGCAACCGTGAGTACTCATCCAAAGTACTCGCAAGCAAGGATCTACACTACATATGCAACATTATAAAAGGAAGGCTGTATATGTGGACTGGGCTGCAGAAATGCCAGAATAGAGAGAAGGCCTAGTCCTATCGAAGACTAGCATCTTCTGGAAACCACCATCTTGCAGCAAACAGGAGGGAGTATAGTAGCATAAAGTAAAATAGTAGTAGTGTTATCAACCTCGGCCGGAGATCCTTTCTCGACTCCCTGCGAGAAAGAAATCCCAGAGCCATACTATCCAATTGTCATCACAATCCAATTCTCATTACCATCCAATTCTCATCACAAGTATCCAGTTCTAGTTGTATCGATAGGGATACAACTCCGAGTGTCCGTTACCATAGGACAGGCTATCGATAGATGTTTTCTTCCCTGCAGGGGTGCACCAACTTACCCACCACGCTCGATTAACTCCGGCCGGACACATTTTCCTGGGTCATGCCCGGCCTCGGTCAAACAATACGCCGCAACCCGACCTAGGCTTAATAGAGAGGTCAAGCACGCCGGACTAAACCTATGCCCCCAGGGGTCATGGACCATCTCCCCGTAAACTCCTGCACGTTGCGTACGCGGCTGGTGAGCAGACCTAGCCTCCCTTATACAAGAGAAGGCGTAACTAGTCCAACCCGGCGCGCGCCGCTCAGTCGCTCACATCTATTAAGCTTCGGCTGATGCATACGATGCAGAACGCCCATACTATGCCCACATGATGGTTAGTGCAATCAGGCCAGAGGCCCCTCGGATCAAATATCCAAATCGTAGTGGATTAGGAACGCGCGGTAACAAGCAGAGACTCACGAAAGATGTGACACCGTTGCCCCATCTCGAGGACTTGCGGCAAGGGCTAAGAATGCCCGGCCACGCCTCGTATTCAACTCTCGGGCACCTTCCAGGTCAACCCGTCTCCACATCACTCGCGGGTACCCCTCAGGGTCGACCCACCTTTTCAAGTAACAGTTGTAAGGTCCAAGTATTTGTGTGTCCAAACATCAAGGGGAAAACCCAACGAATCACCCCCGGTGAATTCCGCTCGATGTAATCATCAAGGTGAACGTAACAGGAATCACCCCCGAGGTTCACTCTTGAGGGGTTGCACGACAGAGTTGTATCGGAAGTGGTTAAGGCGGAATCACCCCCGATGACCACAACCGAATAGCTACACTACAGGGTTAACATCAAAAGTGTTGTAGAGGTCTCACCCTCGGCACTCGATAGTAACCCAGTAGTGTCGAGCAACCAAGGGGAAAGTGATGTGCAGTGCCGGGGCCTGGTCTTTGATCCCATTGATCGGGTCTTCAATGATGAAGCAGGGGCAACAAGGACAAGGTGGGGGGTCACTGATGGATCACTAACCAACCTATAGTAAGCAGTTTAGGAAAGCAGGTAAGGTAACAATAAGCAGGCTATGCATCAGAATAGGAGCAAAC
This sequence comes from Triticum aestivum, assembly GCF_018294505.1. Lineage (NCBI taxonomy): Eukaryota > Viridiplantae > Streptophyta > Magnoliopsida > Poales > Poaceae > Triticum > Triticum aestivum. The sequence continues at coordinate 417,077,066 of NC_057807.1, forward strand.
AATAACAATAGCAAAATCTAATGCAAGCATGAGAGAATGGAATGGGCAATATCGGGATGATCAAAGGGGGGGCTTGCCTGGTTGCTCTGGCAATGAGGGGTCGTCGGTGACATAGTCGATCACAGGGGCAACATCGGTCTCGGGGTCTACCGGAGAGAAGAGGGGGAAGAAATAGTAAATATAAAGCAAACATAGCATCACAAAGCAGAACCTGGCAATATGCTGTGCCGGGAGTGACCTAACGTATGGCTACACGATAAAGGTGAAGGGGGGAAATCAACCGGGAATGTTGTCCCGACTCTGGACCTGTGTCAAACAGATGACCGGAGGGAAAATGTACCATGTTCAGCATGCTAGGGGCATGTGATAGATGAACGGACCGCGTATTCGGATTCGTTGGATTTTTCTGAGGAACTTTCATGTGGAAAACATCTTCATCCGAGTTATGGTTTATTTTCTATGAATTTTCAAAGATTAAAACAATTTCTGGGATTACCAAATTAACAGAAATGGAATTATGACGTCAGCATGACGTCACTACTGCGTCAGCAAGTCAAACCGCCTGGCCCAGGTCAAACCTGACCTGCGGGATCCACCTGTCATAGACAGTGGGTTAAACAGAGTTAGTTTTAAAATCTATACAGAGTTAATTAATTAGTGGGCCCGGCCTGTTAGTGGGTATTTAGCTAATCTAACTAAGTTTTAATTAAAAGCCTTTTAGTTAAATTAGTCAAACGAACGGGCCCACACGTCAGTGGCCCACGGGTGCCCGGTCTGTAGTTGACTGGGTCAACCCAGTCATCTGGGGCCCGTGGGGCCCGCGGTCAGTGGCTGTGAGGTGGGGCCCGAAGGGTCACGTCGGCGGGCGGCACCGGAGACGCGTCGGCGACCATTTCCGCGGCGGAGCTTGCCCGATTTCACCGGAAATCACGCACATGGGGTCTTTTGGCGCGGGACTTGGCGCGTTCGATCGGGAAAAGGATGCCGCGTCGATCTACGGCACGCACGCGGTCTAAAACGGATGGAGTCGACGGCGGCGTCAACCGCGGCGGCGCCGGAATTCGGCCGAGGTGCGGCAAGCAGCAAGAGGGCACGTGGGGACGAGCTAGAGGCTCGGGTGGCACTAGGGCGGTGCCCTGAGCATGTTTCCGTGCTCGGGTGAGCATGACGACATCCACAGCGACGGCGGTGTGCTATGCGGCGGATCTGAGCTCGGCCATGGCGGACGCGGTGGCTACGGGGGCGCACGAGTCCAGGGGAGCGGGGGAAGGGGAAGAGGGGCTCACCGTGCGGCGCAAGAAAGGCCCGTGGTAGTTTTGGAGAAGCAGGAGTCTACGGCGTTCGTCGGGGAAGAAGGGGATCGCCGGTGACCCGAGGAAGACGACGACGTGGTCGGCGACGCAGAGCTCCTCGGCTCCTTCCAGCAGCTCCAGAAGACACGGCAGTCCACGGCGATGCCGAGGAGCACGGCCAGGCCGCGTCAAAGGCACGGTTGCCGTGGAGATGACGAAGACGCGGCGGCGATGGCGCTCGGAGCAGAGGGAGAGAGCTCGAGAGGGGATCTGGTGGGGAGAGGCAGAGGCAGAGAGGAGTGGGAGTGGCGGTAGGTGAGGGGAGGGGTACTCGAGGCGTCGGGGCATGGAGGCCTTATCCTCCCCACGGCGCCTGTAGCAGCGTGGTCGGCGAGGTGGGTTCGGCGGCGACGGGCGCGCTGTAGCGACTCGGGTCATGGAACAGTGCGAGGGCGGAGACGACCGGGGAGTGGCAGTGGGCTGGCCAGCTGGAGTGGGCCGGCCCAGGTGGGTGTAGTCCAGGAAGGAGGGGGGTGCTCTCTCTCTCTCTCTCCCTTTTCCTTTTCTTTTAGTTTTTCCCTTTATTTTCAGCAGCTTTTGCATTTTCCTTTTAGCCAATAATGACTTTGCAAAATTATGCCACTAGCCAAAACAATTTCAAAGAATTAAAGTGCACCGCCACAAAAAGGATGGGAGGCTTTTGGAATAGTTGCCAATTTTATAAACTAAAAGGGCATTTAATTTATTGCTTAAGTCACTGTTTTAAGTAGTTTAGGCCACTCAAACCCTTTGCAAAAAAATGCTGGTTCACCACCAATATTAGTTGTCGAAACTTTGGCACATGATGAACATTTTTTGTTTTCATGTTTGAGAAATTTTGAATTTTTGACTTTAAATTGGATTTGAATTTGAATGGTGATTTGGATCAAGTGAAGATTATCAACAGTGACATGATGACATGGCACCATTAACAGGTGATTACTGTAGCATGACACTGGGGGTGTTACAATAACCTAGTACAAATAATTTCACACTAGAGTTGAACTAGCTCTATAACCTAGTACAAATAATTTTACACAAGAGTTGAACTAGCTCTATTACCTAGTACAAATCATTTTACACCATAGTTGAACTAGCTCTATAACCTTGTATAAATAATTTTACAATTGAATTGAACTAGCTCTATAACCTAGTACAAATAATTTTACAGTAGAAATGTATTAGCTCTATAACCTAGTACATATAGTTTTACGCAAGCATTGTACTAGGGCTATAACCTAGTACAAATCATTTTACACTAGAGTTGAACTAGCTCTATGACCTAGTACACACAATTTTAGACTAGAGTTGAACTAGCTCTATAACCTAGTACAAATCATTTTACAGTATAGTTGAACTAGCTCTATAACCTAGTACAAATAATTTTACACTAGAGTTGAACTAGCTCTATAAGCTAGTACAAATAATTTTACACTAGAAATGAACTAGCTCTATAACCTAGTACACATAATTTTACACTAGCATTCTACTAGGGCTATATACTAGTACAAATCATTTTACACTAGAGTTGAACTAGCTCTATGACCTACTACACAAAATTTTAGACTATAGTTGAACTAGCTCTATAGGATAGTACAAATAATTTTACACTAGAGTTGAACTAGCTCTATAACTTAGAAAAATAACTTTACACTAGAGTTGAACTAGCTCTATAACCTAGTACAAATCATTTTACACTATAGTTGAACTAGCTCTATAACCTAGTACAATTTTTTTACACTAGAGTTGAACCAGGTCTATAACCGAGTACAAATCATTTTACATTATAGTTGAACTAGCTCTATAACCTAGTACAAATAATTTTACACTAGAATTTAACAAGCTCTATAACCTAGTACAAATAATTTTACACTAGAGTTGAACTAGCTCTATAAGCTAGTACAAATAATTTTACACTAGAAATGAATAGCTCTATAACCAAGTACACATAATTTTACTCTAGAATTGTACTAGGGCTATGTCGGTGTACTAGAGTAGGGGTACCCTAGTACCCCGAACTTGTGCACGGGCGGTCGCAGCATCCTGCGGCAAGGCTTGCCGGGTGACCGCCAAGACCCTCCGTGGTTCCCTTGAAGACGACGAGGCGCCCGGCGCAGCTTGACGAAGAACTCGCAAGGGTCGTCCCCTATATGGACCGCCGTGGGGGGAGGAGCCGCCGGCAGAGGCGAAGCTGGCGCGCCGCCCCGCCCGCCTCTTCCCCGAGCGCCTCGACCTCGTCCTCGACCTCGTCTGCGACCTCGCCCCCTCCCTCTGCCCCTTATGGCTGGCTCCGCCACCACGGGCGCGGGAGAGGGAGAGGTGCGCTGTCTGGCGGTGACCCTCGCCGCCACCGACGAAGGGCCTCAGTTCCCTTTCTCCATGGTGAATGAGAGAAAGGGAACAGAAGCTGAAGAAAGGAGGAGATGAGAGAGTGCAGGTTTCTGTGCTCCCCTCCCGCTCTTTATAAAGGAGCGAGGTGGGGGCTCGGCCGCCCCGCTCAGCAAATCAAGGCACGGGAAGAGCAGGGAGTCGGGGCCAACCCGTGCCTCTGCTCGCGACGGCCCAGTTTCCCACTTCCACCGTCCGCGACCCCAAGCGCATGGGAGCCGCGTGGCGGGGATGCAGAACCAAGGCGACGGATGAGGTGGCCTCGCTCCGCCTCGTGATCGCGGGGAGTGGACGTCCCGAAAACCGCGCACCGGCCCCGTCCAGTAAATGCGCCATGCCCCCACGCCTACCTCCGTTTAAGGAGGAGGGCGTGAACCGTCCCCATCATCGTGGCCTGACGCATGCTCGAGGAGCTTAGCCCCGCGCACGCCGCCCGCGTCACCCACGACGCCGCGTTTGACGCGTGCCGTTCAGGGCGTGCGCGGTGGGAGCGGGGAGATATGCGGCGTGACCTAGTCCGCGCGTGCCCGTGCACTGTTTTGGGCCTGGCCCAACAGCGCTCGGCACCGTGTCTGGCCCAGGCCCGGGGGCTCCTGTCGGTGTACTAGAGTAGGGGTACCCTAGTACCCCGAACTTGTGTACGGGCGGTCGCAGCATCCTGCGGCAAGGCTTGCCGGGTGACCACCAAGACCCTCCGTGGTTCCCTTGAAGACCATTCAAGAACAAAGTACTCAAACCAAGGCCTCGGCAAGAGGAGCTTGCCGGGAAGGCCAACCAAGGCCCTGGCAAGAGGAGCTTGCCGGGAAGGCCACTCAAGGCATACCAAGAAAGCTTGCCGCGACGCGCCGCGCGTCCCGGCAAGGCCCAGTGAGCGACAAGCTCCCAAACACGACAAGACGACGACCCCGACAAGGTACTCGCCGGGGGCCCGCTGCCACTCTGTACCCACGCTCCAGCGCACCCGCCCGCGTGTCGCCATGAGGCTTCCTCAGGGGCGCGTGGCGGGAGCCTGTGCAGCCAGGGGTACGCGGTGGCAAGCGGAGATGAAGAGAAGGCCATCGTGGCAGACGGTGGCGCTCCTAACGGTCACTTTTTGCACTGTTTAGGCCACTCAGGCGGGCATTCAATGACCTTGTCCCCTGCCGTCAGAGTTAGGTAGGGTGCACTGTGTCCACAGTAGCGGTAGCTGCACCTACCGCATCCTTTTCCATTTTTACCGTTCTAGTCTACGTTGCCACCTATCGGTGACCCCTTGAAAGTATAAAAGGAGGCCCAAGCGCAACGTAGAAGGGGTTCGGCTCATTCGAAACCTCAGGAACACTCTCACGCTCAGTCTGGCAGCATCCATCGCTCCTGAGCAAGGATTCAATACACACAAACAAGCAGCAGTAGGGTTTTACGCATCCGTGCGGCCCGAAGCTGGGTAAAAACTGCTCGCATGTACTGCCTCGATCCGCTCTTTGTGCGCTCTCCGCCTTCCACCAAACCGAAAGGGGCCCGGTCCCCATAGGTGTTGGTGGATCAGTTTCCCCCGACAGGCTATAACCTAGTACTAATCATTTTGCACTAGAGTTGAACTAGCTCTATGACCTAGTACACACAATTTTAGACTAGAGTTGAACTAGCTCTATATCCTAGTACAAATAATTTTAAACTAGAGTTGAACTAGCTCTATAACCTAGTACAAATAATTTTACACTAGAGTTGAACTAGCTCTATAAGCTAGTACAAATAATTTTACACTAGAAATGAACTAGTTCTATAACCTAGTACACATAATTTTACACTAGCATTGTACTAGGGCTATAACCTAGTACAAATCATTTTACACTAGAGTTTAACTAGCTCTATGACCTAGTACACACAATTTTAGACTATAGTTGAACTAGCTCTATAAGATAGTACAAATAATTTTACACTAGAGTTGAACTAGCTCTATAGCTTAGTACAAATAACTTTACACTAGAGTTGAACTAGCTCTATAACCTAGTACAAATCATTTTACACTATAGTTGAACTAGCTCTATAAACTAGTACAAATTTTTTTACACTAGAGTTGAACCAGGTCTATAACCGAGTACAAATCATTTTACATTATAGTTGAACTAGCTCTACAACCTAGTACAAATTATTTTACACTGGAATTTAACGAGCTCTATTACCTAGTACAAATAATTTTACACTAGAGTTGAACTAGCTCTATAAGCTAGTACACATAATTTTACAGTAGAATTGTACTAGGGCTATAACCTAGTACAAATCATTGTGCACTAGAGTTGAACTAGCTCTGTGACCTAGTACACACTATTTTGGACTATAGTTGAACTAGCTCTATAAGATAGTACAATAATTTTAAACTAGAGTTGAAGTAGCTCAATAACCTAGTTCAAATAATTTTAAACTAGAGTTGAACTAGCTCTATAACCTATTACAAATAATTTCACACTAGAGTTGAACTAGCTCTATAACCTAGTACAAATAATTTACACTAAAGTTGAACTAGCTCTATAACCTAGTACAAATCATTTTACACTAGACTTAAACTAGGTCTATAACCTAGTACAAATAATTTTACACTAGAAATGAATAGGTCTATAACCAAGTACACATAATTTTACCCTAGAATTGTACTAGGGCTATAACCTAGTACTAATCATACTGCACTAGAGTTGAACTAGCTCTATGACCTAGTACACACAATTTTAGACCAGAGTTGAACTAGCTCTATATCCTAGTACAAATAATTTTAAACTAGAGTTGAACTAGCTCTATAACCTAGTACAAATAATTTTACACTAGAGTTGAACTAGCTCTATAACCTAGTACAAATAATTTTACACTAGAGTTGAACTAGCTCTATAACCTAGTACAAATAATTTTACACT
>NC_057807.1:417083679-417087286 GCF_018294505.1 Triticum aestivum
AGTACACATAATTTTACACTAGCATTGTACTAGGGCTATAACCTAGTACAAATCATTTTACACTACAGTTGAACTAGCTCTATGACCTAGTACACACAATTTTATACTATAGTTGAACTAGCTCTATAAGATAGTACAAATAATTTTACACTAGAGTTGAACTAGCTCTATAACTTAGTAAAAATAACTTTACACTAGAGTTGAACTAGCTCTATAACCTAGTACAAATTATTTTACAGTATAGTTGAACTAGCTCTATAACCTAGTACAAATTTTTTTACACTAGAGTTGAACCAGGTCTATAACCGAGTACAAATCATTTTACATTATAGTTGAACTACTCTATAACCTAGTACAAATAATTTTACACTAGAATTTAACAAGCTCTATAACATAGTACAAATAATTTTACACTAGAGTTGAACTAGCTCTATAAGCTAGTACAAATAATTTTACACTAGAAATGAATAGCTCTATAACCAAGTACACATAATTTTACCCTAGAATTGTACTAGGGCTATAACCTAGTACTAATCATTTTGCACTAGAGTTGAACTAGCTCTATGACCTAGTACACACAATTTTAGACTAGAGTTGAACTAGCTCTATATCCTAGTACAAATAATTTTAAACTAGAGTTGAACTAGCTCTATAACCTAGTACAAATAATTTTACACTAGAGTTGAACTAGCTCTATAAGCTAGTACAAATAATTTTACACTAGAAATGAACTAGCTCTATAACCTAGTACACATAATTTTACACTAGCATTATACTAGGGCTATAACCTAGTACAAATCATTTTACACTAGAGTTGAGCTAGCTCTATGACCTAGTACACACAATTTTAGACTATAGTTGAACTAGCTCTATAAGATAGTACAAATAATTTTACACTAGAGTTTAACTAGCTCTATAACCTAGTACAAATAACTTTACACTAGAGTTGAACTAGCTCTATAACCTAGTATAAATCATTTTACACTATAGTTGAACTAGCTCTATAACCTAGTACAAATTTTTTTACACTAGAAATGAACTAGCTCTATAACCTAGTACACATAATTTTACACTAGAATTGTACTAGGGCTATAACCTAGTACAAATAATTTTACACTATAGTTGAACTAGCTCTATAAGATAGTACAATAATTTTAAACTAGAGTTGAAATAGCTCAATAACCTAGTTCAAATAATCTTAAACTAGAGTTGAACTAGCTCTATAGCCTAGTACAAATAATTTCACACTAGAGTTGAACTAGCTCTATGACCTAGTACAAATAATTTACACTAAAGTTGAACTATCTCTATAACCTAGTACAAATCATTTTACACTAGACTTGAACTAGCTCTATAACCTAGTACAAATAATTTTACACTAGAGTTGAACTAGCTCTATAAGCTAGTACAAATAATTTTACACTAGAAATGAGCTAGTTCTATAACCTAGTACACATAATTTTACACTATCATTGTACTAGGGCTATAACCTAGTACAAATCATTTTACACTAGAGTTTAACTAGATCTATGACCTAGTACACACAATTTTAGACTATAGTTGAACTAGCTCTATAAGATAGTACAAATAATTTTACACTAGAGTTGAACTAGCTCTATAGCTTAGTACAAATAACTTTACACTAGAGTTGAACTAGCTCTATAACCTAGTACAAATCATTTTACACTATAGTTGAACTAGCTCTATAACCTAGTACAAATTTTTTTACACTAGAGTTGAACCAGGTCTATAACCGAGTACAAATCATTTTACATTATAGTTGAACTAGCTCTACAACCTAGTACAAATTATTTTACACTAGAATTTAACAAGCTCTATAAGCTAGTACAAATAATTTTACACTAGAAATGAATAGCTCTATAACCAAGTACACATAATTTTACCCTAGAATTGTACTAGGGCTATAACCTAGTACAAATCATTTTGCACTAGAGTTGAACTAGCTCTGTGACCTAGTACACACTATTTTGGACTATAGTTGAACTAGCTCTATCAGATAGTACAATAATTTTAAACTAGAGTTGAAGTAGCTCAATAACCAAGTTCAAATAATTTTAAACTAGAGTTGAACTAGCTCTATAACCTAGTACAAATAATTTCACACTAGAGTTGAACTAGCTCTATAACCTAGTACAAATAATTTACACTAAAGTTGAACTAGCTCTATAACCTAGGACAAATCATTTTACACTAGACTTGAACTAGCTCTATAACCTAGTACAAATAATTTTACACTAGAATTTAACTAGCTCTATAACCTAGTACAAATAATTTTACACTAGAGTTGAACTAGGTCTATAAGCTAGTACAAATAATTTTACACTAGAAATTAACTAGCTCTATAACCTAGTAAACCTAATTTTACACTAGCATTGTACTATGGCTATAACCTAGTACCAATCATTTTACACTAGAGTTGAACTAGCTCTATGACCTAGTACACACAATTTTGGACTATAGTTGCATTACCTCTATAACATAGTACAAATAATTTTAGACTAGAGTTGAACTAGCTTTATAACCTAGTACAAATAATTTTACACTAGAGTTAAATTAGCTCTATAACCTAGTACAAATAATTTTACACTAGAGTTGAACTAGCTCTATTACCTAGTACAAATCATTTTACACCATAGTTGAACTAGCTCTATAACCTAGTATAAATAATTTTACAATTGAATTGAACTAGCTCTATAAACTAGTACACATAATTTTACACTAGAGTTGAACTAGCTCTATAACCTTGTACAATTAATTTTACACTAGAAATGAATTAGCTCTATAACCTAGTACATATAATTTTATGCTAGCATTGTAGTAGGGCTATAACCTAGTACAAATCATTTTACACTAGAGTTGAACTAGCTCTATGACCTAGTACACACAATTTTAGACTGGAGTTGAACTAGCTCTATAACCTAGTACAAATAATTTTAAACTAGAGTTGAACTAGCTCTATAACCTAGTACAAATAATTTTACACTAGAGTTGAACTAGCTCTATAACCTAGAACAAAAAAATTTACACTAGAGTTGAACTAGCTCTATTACCTAGTACAAATCATTTTACACCATAGTTGAACTAGCTCTATAACCTAGTATAAATAATTTTACAATTGAATTGAACTAGCTCTATAACCTAGTACAAATAATTTTACAGTAGAAATGAATTAGCTCTATAACCTAGTACATATAATTTTAAGCTAGCATTGTACTAGGGCTATAACCTAGTACAAATCATTTTACACTAGAGTTGAACTAGCTCTATGACCTAGTACACACAATTTTAGACTAGAGTCGAACTAGCTCTATAACCTAGTATAAATAATTTTAAGCTAGAGTTGAACTAGCTCTATAACCTAGTATAAATAATTTTACAATTAAATTTAACTAGCTCTATAACCTAGTACAAATAATTTTACACTAGAGTTGAACTAGCTCTATAAGCTAGTACAAATAATTTTACACTAGAAATGAACTAGCTCTATAACCTAGTACACATAATTTTACACTAGCATTATACTAGGGCTATAACCTAGTACAAATCATTTTACACTAGAGTTGAGCTAGCTCTATGACCTAGTACA
>NC_057807.1:417087899-417123038 GCF_018294505.1 Triticum aestivum
ATGAACTAGCTCTATAACCTAGTACACATAATTTTACACTAGAATTGTACTAGGGCTATAACCTAGTACAAATAATTTTACACTATAGTTGAACTAGCTCTATAAGATAGTACAATAATTTTAAACTAGAGTTGAAATAGCTCAATAACCTAGTTCAAATAATCTTAAACTAGAGTTGAACTAGCTCTATAACCTAGTACAAATAATTTCACACTAGAGTTGAACTAGCTCTATAACCTAGTACAAATAATTTACACTAAAGTTGAACTATCTCTATAACCTAGTACAAATCATTTTACACTAGACTTGAACTAGCTCTATAACCTAGTACAAATAATTTTACACTAGAGTTGAACTAGCTCTATAACCTAATAAAAATAATTTTACACTAGATTTTAACTAGCTCTATAACCTAGTACAAATAATTTTACACTAGAGTTGAACTAGCTCTATAACATAGTACAAATAAATTTACACTAGAAATGAACTAGCTCTATAACCTAGTACACATAATTTTACACTTCCATTGTACTCGGGCTATAACCTAGTATAAATCATTTTACACTATAGTTGAACTAGATCTATAACCTACTACAAATAATTTTACACTAGAATTGAACTAGCTCTATATCCTAGTGCAAATGATTTTACAGTAGAGTAGAACTAGCTCTATAAACTATTACAAATAATTTTAGACTAGAGTTGAAATAGCGCTATAACCTAGTACAAATAATTTTACACTAGAGTTGAACTAGCTCTATAACCTAGTACAAATAATTTTACACTAGAGTTGAACTAGCTCTATTACCTAGTACAAATCATTTTACAACATAGTTGAACTAGCTCTATAACTTAGTATAAATAATTTTACAATTGAATTGAACTATCTCTATAACCTAGTACAAATAATTTTACACTAGAGTTGAACTAGCTCTATAACCTAGTACAAATAATTTTACACTAGAAACGAATTAGCTCTATAACCTAGTACCACTACTAGGAAAAGGGCTATAGATATGACTGATTCTAATGGCGCACTAGGTAAGTAGTGCGCCACTACTATATACTAATGCCGCACCGCTTGCTCGTGTGCCATTAGTGTGGAAGACACTAATGGCGCACCGTGCTCACGGTGCGCCACTACTATTGATTTTTTTCCCATTTTTCCATACGAACTAATGGCGCAGGGATGGAAAAGTGCGCCATTACTAGTTAGAACTAGTAATGGCGCACGACCAAGACAGTGCGCCATTAGTATTTTTTTTTACTTTTTTGCAAACCTACTAATGGCGCACTATGACAAAGTGCGCCATTACTAGTTTAAACTAGTAATGGCGCACTTTTCCACAGTGCGCCATTAGTATACATATGTTTTTTTTACTTTTCTGCAAAAAGTACTAATGGCGCACCACCTGCCGGTGCGCCATTAGTAACCAGGGTTACTAATGGCGCATTTTGTGGTGGTGCACCATTAGTAACCTGGGACGAACAAGATATTTTGGACAGCCCACCGACCCACTCACTTTCCCCACTTCATTCTCTCCACCTCCTCCTCCAAGCTTGTCTCGGCTGCCTCCTCCTCCTCACCTCATTTCCACCATAGATTCATCAAATTAAGTGGTGAAATCACCTTTTTTTGATAGGTAAGTAAGGGGAAAGCTATCTTCATGATACAGATCTACTTTTTTTCTCCCTAGCTCGCTCCAACAACTTGCACATGCACTTTTTGTGGCCTAGCTAGATCTATGTATGTTTGTGGTGTTGCTTGTGTTTGTGGTGTTGCATATATGTTTGTGTTTGCAGGTACCGGTATTTGAAATGCGATAGTTGCCAATATTTTGCCGGAATGTTGATTCATTTCTGTTTCGGCGAGAATTTTGGCACTATGCATTCTTTTTGGTCCTATTTTTAGGGAAGGTCATGCCAAATTTTTTCTTGGTTCTAAAATATCGTTTTGCTCTACCCCGCAGGCGACCATGGTCCGCACGATGACCGAAGGCATCGTGAATAGGTTTTTGAGCTCCGCGGAGGCCGAGATGCTTCAAAAGAACGAGATGGAGATAAGATGTCCGTGTCGAAGATGCAAGCTGAAGAGCCTTATTGCGGACCTGGATTCTGGGCAGGTGCGGGACCACCTGCTCTTGCGTGGTTTCATGGATGGCTATCGGTGGCAAGGTGATGAAGATGACTATGAAGTCGTCCATGGGGGCCGGGCAAGAAATGAGGAAGGGTAACAAGACAACCACCGCGGCGAGGGCGGGCGAGAAGACGAAGAATCTCCAGGACATGATCACGACGGTGATGATGTAAACAATCATCATGTAGAAGATGTCGTACATGATGATGAGGAAGATCAAGACGAAGGGCATGATCATGAGGATGAAGATGCTGGAGCAGACGACGATGGAGGCTGGGTGCAGGACCCTCATATTCAAGAGCTGCTTCGCAAGCAGACGGATAACGCAAGAGCTGCCGCCCGAGAGAAAGCCAAGCTGGATCAACTGGAGATAGACGCGGTTACTCCATTGTATGAAGGATGCAGGCCCGAGGATACCCGCCTGAAAGTAATGATCATGGTTCTGGAGATGAAGGTAAAATACAAAATGACCGACGCATGCTTCGACGAGAACATGTCATTCTGGCACGAACGTCTTCCTAAGGGGAACAAGTGCCCGACCAGTTTTGAGGAGGTGAAGAAAATTGTGTGTCCTTTGGATTTACCGCACGTGAAATACCATGTGTGCATGAACAATTGCATCATTTATCGGGACGAGCATGCGGAGTCTACCATATGTCCGGTGTGCAGCGTCACTCGATACAAGAAGAGGAAGAAAGCTCCTCGAAAATCGGTGTGGTACTTTTCGATCACTCCTCGTCTATAGCGGTATTTCACGGACCCTAAGGTAGGAAAGCTCCTGTGTTGGCACGTGGATAGGGAGGAGAAGAAGCGGGAAGATGACGGAAATGATCCGGAGATAAATAAAAAAGACAAGATGCTGAGTCACCCTAAGGATGCGAGCCAGTGGCAAGCGTTGAACTTTGAATACCCAGAATTTGGGAAGGATCCAAGGAACATCGTGCTGGGTGCGAGCACCGATGGAGTCAATCCGTTTGGCAGCCAGAGAAGCACACATAGCACCTGGCCTGTGTTTGTGTGGATGTACAACCTTCCCCCCTGGTTGTGCATGAAGAGGAAGTACATTCACATGAGTATGCTAATTGAAGGGCCGAAACAACCAGGGAACGACATCAATCTGTATCTGGGCTGCTGAAGGAGGAGCTAGACACGCTGTGGAAAACGCCAGCCAATACGTGGGACGCCGTAGAGAAAGAATATTTCCCTATGAGAGCCGCACTGCTCACGACGGTGCATGACTATCTTGGTTACGGATATCTCGCGGGGCAGGTAGTCCACGGATTTTCTGGATGCGTAAGGTGCATGGATGACACAACGTATCGCCAGCTAGATAGAGATCCCAGGTCTTCGAAAACCGTGTTCATGGGACATCGAAGGTGGCTTCGCGACAATGACCCGTGGAGGAAACACAAGGATCTGTTCGATGGTGAAACCGAACCCCGAAAACGCCCGTGTACGAGGAGCGGCGAGGAAATAGACGAGCTGTTGAAAAATTGGAAAGACTGCCCACTGTCGGGAAAGAAGCAAAAGGCGCCAGAGCCGGGAAAGAAGCGAAAGGCGCCAGAGCCGCTGCTGAAGGTATGGAAAACGAGGTCTGTTTTCTGGGACTTGCCGTACTGGAAGATCCACCGTGTGCCTCACAGCCTTGATGTCATGCATATCACGAAGAACGTGTGCGAGAGTCTGCTTGGTACCCTGCTCAACATGCCAGAGAGGACCAAAGATGGGCTGAAAGCAAGGGCATACTTGAAATCAATGGGCATCAGGCAGGAGCTTCACGCTAATGATGATGATGATGATGATGAGGCGAAGCAGGACACAGAAAGTTGTCGCAAAGGCAAAAAGGCCAAGAAGACCGGAAATGACTACCCTCGCGCGTGCTTCACTCTAAGTCAGGAGGAGATCGAGCAGTTTTTCACCTGCCTCCTAGGAGTAAAACTTCCTTACAGTTACGCGGGGAAGATAAGTAGATACCTAGACCCAGCGAAGCAGAAGTTCAGCGGGATGAAGTCTCACGACTATCATGTGCTGATGACGCAGATACTTCCAGTTGCAATCTGTGGGATCATGGACGCGCACGTCCGTGAAACGCTATTTGGCCTATGCAACTTTTTCGACGTCATCTCTCGGAAGTCGATTGGAGTGAGGCAACTCAGAAGGCTACAGGAAGAGATCGTGGTGATACTATGCGATCTTGAGATGTACTTCCCGCCCGCATTCTTCGACATTATGGTGCATCTGCTGGTCCATATCGTGGAGGATATCATCCAACTCGGGTCGACGTTCCTGCACAGCATGATGTTGTTCGAAAGGATGAATGGTGTCATCAAAGGATACGTTCGGAACATGTCACGTCCAGAGGGAAGTATAGCTAGGGGCTTTCTGACCGAAGAGTGCATCTCCTACTGCATGAATTATCTAGGCATCGAGAACCCCGTTGGTCTGCCCGTCAACAGGTGTCGGGGAAACTGATCCACGAACACCTATGGGGCTGGCGGACCGAGCCCCTTTCGATTCGGCGGGGGGCGGAGATCGCACAAAGAGCAGATCGAGGCGAAACACACGAGCAGCTTACCCAGCTTCGGAGCTCTCCGGAGAGATAATACTCCTACTACTGCTTGTCTGATTGTATTGAGTTCTTGCTCAGGAGCGCTGAGTGCTACAGTACACTCGAGCTGCTAACGAGACCGAGCGTGAATGTTTTCTGGCTTCCAACCGAACGAACCTCTTCCACGTTGCACATGGGCCTCCTTTTATATGCTCAGGGGGTCACCGACAGGTGGCAACGTAGATAAGGGTAAAAATGGAAAAAGAGGGGTGGTTGGTACAGCTGCCTGCACAGTACATCCTACCTAACCCTGACGGCAGGGGACAAGGCAATTGAATGCCCGTCTGCGTCGCCCAAATAGTGCAAAAAGGATCGTCAGGGGCGCCACCGCCTGCCACGATGGCGATCTTGTCAGCGTCGCTCGCCACCTCACACCGCTGGCTGCACAACCTCCTGCCACGCGCGCCTGGAAAGACCCCAAGGCGACACGTTGGTGGATGTGCTGGAGCGTGGGTACAGAGTGGTAGCCTGCCGCGGCAAGCGCCTTGCCGCGGCCGTTGTCTTGTCGCGTCCGGAAGCTTGTCGCTCACCGGGCCTTGCTGGGACGCGTGGCGCGTCGCGGCAAGTTCCTTGAGATGCCTTGGTTGGCCTTCCCAGCAAGCTCCTCTTGCCGGGGCCTTGTCTCCTTGGCTTAAATACTTTGTTCTTGAATGGCTCCAAAGGAACCACGGAGGACCTTGGCGGTCACCCGGCAAGCCTTGCCGCGGGGCGCTGCAACTGCCCGTGCACAAGTTCGGGATACTAGGGTAACCCTACTCTAGTACACCGACAGGAGCCCCCGGGCCTGGGCCACACACAGTGCCGAGCGCTGTTGGGCCAGGCCCAAAACAGGGCACGGGCACGCGCGGCCTGGGTTATGCTGTATCTTACTCCGCATCCACCGCGCCTCACCCAACGGCACGCATCGAATGCGGCGTCGTGGGAGAGATCGTGGGTGGTTTCTTTATTCGAAAGGACGAAACGTCTGCCCCCTCCCTCGTTATAAGCAGAGGAAACAGGGGCAGTTCGCCCATCTCGCCGGTTGTTACTCCATTTTCACAAACCTCCGCCGCTCACCCCTTCTTCCCGAAGCTAAAAGAGAGCAGCGCTCCGCTCCCCATTGCCACCAGCACCACCAACACCGTCGATCTCCCCCACCACCTCCGCCATGGCTCCGTAAGCCGACAAGGGGAAGGGTGTGAAATCGGTCGAGGCGCAGCGGCTCGCGGCACTGCGAAAGGAGTGGGCCATCTTCCCCCCTCAGCTCGACGCAAAGGAGCTGAGGGAGTACTACTACCTCTTCTGGTCGACGGAGACGCGAGCGCATCCGTGCACGAAGGTATTCCCGGCTACCGCTTCGAGACTGGCTCCGAACGGGTATCCCTTCTTCGCGCTGTTCTTCTACTGCGGGCTCTGCCCGCCCTTCTCTGAATTTTTCTGCGACATCATGAACACCTACGGGTTTCGCCTCCTTGACTTCACCCCCAACGCCGTTCTGACCATGGCAGTTTTCGCACATCTATGCGAAAACTTTGTCGGAGTCCACCGAAACGTAGCCCTTTTTTGCCATTTCTTTATGCCCCGGGTCGAGAGAGGAGAGCCTCTTGCCGGCGGGATCGCCTGGATCTCGAGAGTCGGCAAGAAAGAAGCTTATCTGGAGGGAGAGCTCCGTAGCAAGTGGAAGGAATGGAGAGCAGAGTGGTGCTGGATTGTCGAGGAGAACTCGCAGCCATTTACTGCCCGGCGCCAAGCCCCAATAGTGTGTGGCAATGATTGGAGCAACGTGGCCCCAGAAGACGATAGGCTGAAGATTGCCATCACCCGGATCCTACGCCTCAGGCTTGCCGGGCTCACCGTAGGCGCCGTTGGCGCAGATTTTCTTCGCCGCCGCATCGCCCCCTTGCAGGAGAGGAGGAGACCTAACTGGGAGTTCCAGAACTCAGCGGATATCATGAGGCTGCGCCCGGGCCTCAACTTCAACTTCACCGTCCTGGAGCTGGATGCGATGCTCCTGGAGCTGTTCAAGCGCAATCCTCAACATCCATTCATGTTGCCGAGGGGTGTGGTTCCGTTGTGCAACAACTCCGCGCTCGACCGCATCCGCGCAATGATGCCGCTGTGCGACTCGCACGGAATCGTCCCGACTTGGCAAGAGCCTGGAGACGACGTCGTGCGGGATTTCTTTGACGGCTTGGTTGAAGTGTCGGTCCGCTCCGACGAGCAGAAGAGCCTCACCCGCGACACCACCGATGCGGAGATGCAGCACATCGCCACTAGGCTGGAAGAGGCGGCGGTAGCCGCTGCCGCGGGTGAGTTTGGATTTACCGTGGAGGAGGCAGAGGCAGCAGAGGCGGCAAGCCTTGCTGAGCGCGAGGAGTTTGCTGGCGAGGAGGAGCTTGTCGGGCCCGAAGATGAGTCGAACGAGCCCGGCGAGGGAGAGCCCGTCGGACCCGAACCTTCAGGCAGCTCGTCGCAAGCGGAGCCCCCAGCTCCACCAAGAAGGTGTCTCCGCAAGGTCGTGGACATAGCAGGGCGGCAGATGGGTCAACAGCCGCCGAGCCACCGCTACTGGGGCGGGGTCTTCCCGGTCCACTGCTACTGCCCCTGCCAAGCGGGCAAGGGAACCTACTCCTCCGCCTCGTCGCACCGGAGGCGAGCCGGACTTTGATCTCTCCGTGCTCAGCTCCGACGAGGAATAAGAAGAGTAAGATTCCTTGCTGTTCTTGTAGTTCTTCAATTTGTTGTTTCGTATTGTGTCTGATTTTCTTTACTCTGAACTCGTTCCTTTCCAGGACTCTGGCCCGGAGAGGGGCGAAGAGAGCCAAGGCCCCGGCGATTGTCATCGAGGACGATCCCACCGCGACGGCAGAGGACCCGGCAACCTTTCCTCAAAGCAGCCCCCAGCGCAGCCCCCCACGTAAGTATATGGTTCACTTCATGCTGTCAGGCGCGTATGGGTTCTCCCTCTTTGCTGATATCTGACTGTTGGTTTGTGTAGGAGCAGAGCAGCCTCACCAGGAGTTCCCGGAAGCCACTCCTGAAATGCCTTCTGCTTCGACTACACCGCCAAGGGAGGATTCCCCGGCAAGGGAGCATTCTCCGGCAAGGGAGAATTCTCCGGCAAGGGGTAGTTCTCCGGCAAGGGACAGCACTGGCGATCCTCCGGTGGTTGAGACCTCGACCGCAGATCCTAGCACAGGTAATCCTTTTGCTTGAAAACTTCCCCTGGGTTCTTCTTCTTCCGATTTTCTTTTTGGGTATTTGCTTGACTTTTCTTCTTCTTCCCTTCGTCAGATCCATCTGCCACGGAGCCAATGGAGACCGAGATCGCCGGCGAGGAGGGCGCGCGCGGCGACACCGACGACGCCGCTGCCACCGAAGGAGAAGCCGGCGCTGATGATCCCGCCGGCGAAGAGGCCGCCAAGGCTGCCGCCGCAGAAGCTGGCGAGGGATCCGGTGATCACACTGACGGCCCCGAGGCCGCAGGAGCTCCAGGCGCTGCGCCGACCGCCGATCCCTCCGCCGCTACTGCAGAGCCAGGCTCCGAAGAGCCCCAGCCCGGCGCCTACTTGAAGGCCGGCGATGGCATCTTCATCAAGCTCCCCTGGGCGTCAAGCTCCAGGGCGCCGGTCAAAGGAGAGATTATGGATGGAGAGGTGCTCGCCTCCGTTGGGCTGATGTTGGTCGACATGCCAAGCAGCAGCAGCAACGAGCCTGAGGAGGAGCGGCTGCTGCGGAAGCTGCTGTCGCTCTACCACGCCCGACAAGCCAAGCTGGCATCCCGAGAAGCACTTGTCGCGAAAGCGGGAGTGGACATCGAGAAGTGGGCGGAGGAGCTCCGGGGTCTCAGACAGGAAGCTCTCCGGTCCTTGGCGGAGGAGCGGGAGCAACTTCTCGAGGAGCGGAAAGCCTTTCTCCTCGAGAAGGCTAAAGTTGAAGAGGAGCAGCGGCTTGCTGCCGAGAAGCTATCTGCGCGGGAAGGCGAGTTGGCGCAGCGCAAGGTTAACCTTGACAGCTACAAGGAGGAGCTTGCCGCGCGCGAGCAAGGAATTGGCGGGGCTCTCAAGGAAGCAAGGGATGCTGCCGTAGCTGCCGAGGCCGCCCAGAAGGAGCTTGAGATGAAGGTGGCGTAGCTGGAAACTGATCTCAGGGCGAGCGGCGAGCAGCTTGCCGCGCTCAAGCGTGAGCGCGAGAAGGACGCTGCCGCTCATGGTGAGCTGCAGGGTCTTCTCGCTGAGAGGAGCAAGGATCTCAGCGCCGCCAAGGATTCCAATGCAGATCTCGACTTGAAGTTGGCTACTTTGACTCAGATGCTGGACGGCGCCAGGGAGCGGGAGGTGGCCTTGTCGGAGAAGATCAAGGCCGACGAGGCGCTGCTGGCGAGTGCAACTGCTGCCCAGGATGCTTTTAGGGAGACTGTGGAACACTGGACCGAGGGTCTGGTGAATGTTGCCGCAGCCATCGACAGGGAGCTGGTGCAGCTGGGGATGGAGGATCTCGGGTACTCCTCCGATGAGCACCTCCAACCCAACGCCAAGCTCAGCTTGTTCTTCAAAGGCGTGGCGACGGCACTCCAGCGACTCCGGGAGAAGATCCCAAAGCAGCTGGCCGACGAGTCGCGCAAGATCTGCGCGGGAGTTCTTCAGAAGGTGCTGGTGAAGGTGGCCTTCCGCAACCCAGGCCTCAACCTCACCAACGTCCTCAGGTCCCTGCCTCCGGATGCTGATCTGGAAGCGCTCAAGGCCCTTGTCGCACCCATTGTGGACAAGGTGAGCGAGATCAAGAGGGTGAGGGCGATCGCGTAGATTAGGCCGCCCGTTTTCTCTTTTTCTTGTCGCTGCTGGTCATGTTATAAGAACAATCTCTTAGAGCTGCGACAGGCTATCTTGTAATATAACTCTATTATGGGTAGAGATTGCTATGTTATTTCCTTTACTTGATTCCTTCCTTTGTATGTTTTTGCCCAACGCTTTTAGGGAACTTGCCGGCGCAGGCACCTGAGCCGCGAGCGCTGAGTGCGGGACGTCAGCAGCCTGCTGGTGGTGCCGCTTCCGACAAGAAACCTTGTCGCAACTAGTCGCAGCTCATTAAGTTGTTGAGCAGACTCGAAACAAAGTAAGGGCGCAACTAGCTACGAGTTGGTTCCTCCGTGCACAGGTTTTCCATACAAAGTACGGTCGTTCAAGGAAGATAACTTAAAAATTTAAAACTGATTGCTCAAACTTTGGCAACTTAGCTTTTCTGTCGCTTGCTTTCCGGTAAGGCGAAACTTCCTTGAACGATGCCAGGTCCACACCATTATCTTCTCCTTTCCCCCTGGCAAACTTGTGTGCGAGGGAACCTTCCTTTCCTTTTTGAGAAAAAGAAAAAAGAGAAAATAAAGATATGGAGCCTTACGGCTCGTTATTTCTTACCGGGGGTAGGTGCTGCACAAAGTGTCAGATAATGCATGCAAAGGTAGTAGAAAGCATGAAATTGACAAGATGTGCGGTGCACATGAGCTTTACTTATGCACAGGGTCTGCCCCCGGCTTTGTACAAAGGATTACATGCAACATCGGCAAGACTTGTACAAAAGGTGGTTGCCGGAACAGGTTCCCGCAACCGCGCCTTACGGGTAAAACTTACGAAGATGCTCAATGTTCCAGGAGTTGCTCACCGGAAAGCCATCTTCGGTCTCAAGGCGGACAGCGCCAGGCCTAGTGACTCGTTTCACCCGGTAAGGGCCTTCCCACTTCGGCGTCAACTTGTTGGAATTCTTGGCGGAATGAACGCGCCGAAGAACAAGGTCTCCTTCCTCGAGACTTCTGTAATTAACTTTGCGGCTATGGTAGCGGCGCAAAGCTTGCTGGTATCGAGCAGCTCGTACAGCAGCCTAAAGACGGTCCTCCTCAAGGAGTAGCACGTCATCTTGTCGCAGCTGCTCTTGCTCAAGCTCATCATAAGCGAGCACTCGAGGTGACCCGTATACGAGTTCTATGGGGAGAACTGCCTCTGCTCCATAGACTAGAGCGAAAGGTGTCTGGCCAGTGGCTCGATTTGGCGTCGTCCTGATTGACCAAAGAACCACCGGCAGCTCCTCAATCCAGTTCTTTCCGCACTTGCGCAGTCTGTCGAAAGTTCTGGTCTTGAGCCCGCGCAGCACTTCAGCATTCGCCCTCTCCGCTTGACCGTTGCTTCTCGGATGAGCAACAGAAGCAAAGCAGATCTTGGCGCCAAGATCCTGGACGTACTGCATGAAGGTGCGACTCGTGAATTGTGTGCCGTTGTCGGTGATGATCCTGTTAGGGATCCCGAAACGGCAAACAATCGACCTGAAGAACTTGACTGCTGACTGTGTTGTCACCTTCCTCACTAGTTCCACTTCCGGCCACTTTGTGAACTTGTCGATTGCAACGTACAAGTACTCAAAGCCCCAGACAGCTCAGGGGAAGGGGCCGAGGATGTCGAGCCCCCAGACCGAAAATGGCCAGGATAAAGGGATCATCTGGAGAGCTTGAGCTGGCTGGTGTATCTGCTTGGAATGGAACTGGCACGCTTCACACTTGGTTACTTGTGCAGTTGCATCCTAGAGGGCTGTCGGCCAAAAGAAACCTTGCCGGAACGCTTTGCCGGCAAGTGCTCTTGCGCCAATGTGGTGACCACATATGCCTCCATGTATCTCTGCCAACAGCTTTTGTCCGTCTTCCCGGTGAATACACTTCAATTTCACACCGTTGAGTCTTCTTCTGTACAGTGTGTTGTCGACAAACTGGTACATACTTGACTGCCGGGCTACTCTTTCCGCTTCTTCTTGTTCTTCGGGAAGTTCTCCTGTCTGAAGGAAAAGGACAATCTGCTGTGCCCATGCTGGAGCTTGCGGCTCAACAACAAGGACTAAAGGCACATCTGCCGCTGCTTCGGGGAGCGTCTGCTTGAACGGAACTAGCCCTAGGGCTCGCCGGAGCAGGCTGCTCCTCAGCATCCTTGGTGTTGATTTTGATGACCTTCTTGGCGGCGGCTTCGGGGAGCTCTGCCGGAAAATAGTCACTAGAAATCAACTTCCTCTTCTTGCTCTGTCCAGTTGATGGTGTTACGGATGGTTGAGTCAGCTTGAGCACAAAGATCCCTGGTTCCACAGGTAACTTAAGTGCAGCGCACTTCGACATGCCATCGGCAATGTCATTTTGAGCTCTTGGAATATGTTCCATCTACATGCCGTCAAAGTGCTCTTCTAGCTTCCTCACTTCATCAACATAAGCTTCCATCAACGGACTCTGATAATTCTTGTTCACTTGGCGGACGACAAGCTGTGAGTCACCCCTGACAATGAGCTTCTTGATCCCAAGGTCTGCTGCGATCCTGAGACCGGCAAGCAAACCTTCATACTCTGCAGTATTGTTCGTTGCTTGCTCCTTGGGAAAGTGCATCTGGACTACGTACTTGAGGTGCTCTCTGGTGGGTGCAACAAGTAGCACGCCCGCACCGGCGCCTTGCAGCGAGAAGGCACCATCAAAGTACATCATCCACTCTTTGCTTGCTTCCTTGACGGGGATGCTTGTCTCAGGAATTTCTTCATCTTGTGTTGGCGTCCATTCTGCTATGAACTCTGCCAATGCGCTGCTTTGGATAGTTGAAGTGCTCTTAAACTTGAGGCCAAAGCTTGACAGTTCCAGCGCCCACTCGACAATCCTGCCTGTTGCTTCGGGATTTTGCAGTATCCTCTTCAGTGGAAAACGAGTGACGACTGTGATCTCATGTGCTTGGAAGTAATGGCGCAGCTTTCTCGAGGCCATGAGAAGGCCAAAAAGCAACTTCTGCACACCAGAGTACCTTGATCTAGCTCCCTGCAGATGGGAACTGACAAAGTAAACTGGGCACTGCACCATTCTTTTCTGCATCTTCTCATGCTCCTGCGCAGATCTGTCCTTGTCGGGACCAGAGCTTGCCGGTGAAGTCCCCTGCTTGTTGCTAGATGCATCTGCCGTGGTTGCTGGCTCATCATCCACCTCCCTTTCCGCTACTAACGCAGCACTAACCACTTGATTGGTTGCCGCTATATACAGCAGCAACTTCTCTTATGGCTTAGGTGCGACAAGTGTTGGAGTGGAGGACATGTATCTCTTTAAGTCCTGCAGCGCAGCCTCCGCCTCCGGAGTCCATTTCATTGGACCTGCTTTTTCAATATTTTGAAAAACGGCAGGGCGCGCTCAGCAGACCTAGTGATGAACCTGCTGAGAGCAGCTACGCAACCGGCAAGTCTTCGTACATCCTTGACGCGCTTTGGTGCTTCAATCTGCTCAATGGCCTTGATCTTGTCGGGATTGGCTTCAATTCCTCGCTGAGACACGAAGAACCCGAGAAGCTTGCCGGAAGGGACTCCAAACACACACTTCTCGGGGTTAATCTTGAGGTTGATCTTGCGCAGATTTGCAAAGGTTTTGTCTAACTCTTGAATCAGAGTTGCCTTGTCCTTGCTCTTGACCACTATGTCATCCATGTAGGCTTCCACATTTCTGTGCATTTGCGGCTTAAAAGCGTCGTGGACTACCCTAGCAAATGTTGAACCAGCATTCTTTAAACCGAAGGGCATCCGTACAAAACAGTATGTGCCACATGGGGTGATGAATGCGGTTTTCTCCTCATCCTATTCTGCCATGAAGATCTGATGGTATCCTGAGTATGCATCAAGAAATGAAAGCAAGTCACATCCTCCATTTCCCGTTTGCCTTACGCACGAGTACAGGATTGGCCAACCACGTAGGATGGAGCACTCCTCTGACAAGGCCTGCTGCTTCCAATTTCTTGATTTCTTCTGTGATGAATTCTTGGCGCTCCAGTGCCTGTTTCCTGACTTTCTGCTTGACGGGCCGCGCATGAGGACAGACGGCAAGATGGTGCTCGATTACTCTCCTGGGAATACCGGGGATGTCAGACAGTTGCCACGCAAATACGTCGACATTCGCCCGCAGGAAAGCAACGAGCGCGCTTTCCTATTTAGGGTCGAGGGTGACACTGATAGTGAAGGTACCACCAGTGCCATCCTCCTTGGCGGACACCTTCTTGGTCTCTGGTGGAGCTGCCATTGTCTTCTTACACTTGCCGGTGGAGCTCGATGGTGTGTCCTCGACGGTAGCGCAACACTCCGAAGAGGTGCGCTTGCCAGAGTGGGCATCAGAACTCTTGCTGGACTTGATCTTCTTCTTCGCCCCTGGAGCTTCAACGGCAAGTGACTTGCGATCTGTTGCTGCTGCTGCTTCCCGGTAGATCTTGTCGGCATAGATAAGAGAATCCTTCTTGTCGCCAGGGACAGAGATGACACTTATCGGGCCTGGCATCTTCAGTATGTTGTATGCATAGTGAGAGGCTGCCATGAATTTGGCGAGTGCTGGATGGCCGAGTATTCCATTGTAAGGCAATGGAAAATCAGCAACATCAAAAGTAACCCTCTCAGTCCTGAAGTTCAACTCGCTGCCAAATGTTACGGGCAACGTGATCTTTCCCTTCGGCTTGCTCCTTCCCGGGTTGATTCCTTGGAATGTGCCGGTCTCTTCGAGTTCGCCATCAGGGATCTGGAGTTTCTGGAGTACCGCGGAGGAGATCAAGTTCAAGCCGGCCCCGCCGTCAACTACCATCTTAGTGACCTTGAGGTTGCGGATAGTTGGTGAAACCAACATCGGCAAGCACCCGACCGCAGTTATGCGGTCAGGGTGATCCTCAATATCAAAGATGATAGGCGTGCTGGACCATTTCAGAGGCTTGCGTGACTCAATGGGTGGTTCTGCCGCATTGACTTCCCGCACCCACTGCTTGAGTTGGCGGTGTGAAAAGTATGCAGAGAAGTACCACCGTCAACGCACACGACCTCTGTGGCTTTCTGGAACTCCTGCTCATCGGTCTCGTCATCATCCATATCTTCATCGTCGTCGTCATCTTCATCCTTGTCGCGGCCGCGGGGAGGTCTGTCTCCTTGCCGCTGCTTGGCCTTGCCGCGGCGTCCTTCCCGGCCGGGGCATTTCTTGCCAGCTCCTCCAGCACCTTCCTGGGCTTTCTCCTGGTCGTATTCAGCCTTTTGCTGCTCGACAAGCTGCTCGACTTTCTTGCAGCTCTGAAGGTCATGGCCCTTGGTGCGGTGGATCTTGCAGTACTGCTTGTTGGTGCCGTCCTGCTTGTCGGCGATCGCCGATTTTTCCTTGCCGGGGCAGTCTCCTCACTATCAGATCCTCCTGCTCCTGTATTCTCTCCGGGGAGTTTCCTCCCTTCGTCAGCACGTGCACACTTGTCGGCCAGGGCATATAGCTCACTGACGTCTCTGATCTTGCACATCACCATCTCCTCCCGCATCCTGCGGTTCCGCACGTTCTGATGGAACGCGCTGATTACCGCGGCAGGGTGGACATCTGGGATGTTGTGTTGTACACGGCTAAATCTCTGAATGTACTTGCGCAGGGGCTCTCCTTCCTTCTGGGCGAGCAGATGAAGGTCACTCTCTTGGCCATGAGGTTTGTGGCCGCCTGTAAAGGCGCCGACAAACTGATGGCATAGATCTGCCCAAGAGGATATGGAGTTGTCCGGCAAGTGCATGAGCCAGGATCTGACGTTGGGCTTGAGCACCAGCGGGAAGTAGTTGGCAAGGATCTTGTCGTCCCGTACCCCGGCAGCTTGCACCACAATGGGGTAGATGCTGAGGAACTCCGACGGATGCGACTTGCTGTCGTACTTCTCTGGCACGTCTGGCTTGAAATTCTTCGTGCTAGGCCATTGGACTCGCCGCCGCTCACGTGTGAACGCAGGGAAACCTACCGCGTACGGCAAGTCGCCTGGTTCCCCTGGTGCATGCATGTCGACAGAGGGCCCAGCGCGCTCATCTGATTGACGTCGCGCTTCTCTTTGGCGCTCGATGCGAGTACGAGCGTCTTCTTGTTGTCATTCATGAAGAACTTGGCGCTGATCGCGACGAGCTCGTGGATCTGACGATGCGGTGGAGTCGCTGTCGAGGTTGATCCGGCGAGTCGGTGATCTTGGCCTTCGGGGTGGAGAGTGCCTGGTGGTTGCACCCCCACCTGTTTCATTGCCATTGGCTCATGCCTGGCGGTCCTGCCGCGGCAGCGATGTGCTCGGCTGCCGCGGAGTGTCGCCGTTGGCGAAGCAGATGAGACTCTGATTGGTGGCCCTCCATCCGTCGATCTTGTCTTCCGTTGGAGGGTAATCCAGGAGCAGTTGAGCTCGCGCCAAAGCTTCTGCTGGAGTGGTGGGTGGCAGTGGCGAATGGTGCGAGGAGCGGGATATGCTCGGACTTCTTACTATCTTAGAAGGAGCAGCATGTTGGCATGCATGCTGGTCTTGAGCACCCCGAGATCCACCAGCTCGATCTTGGCCCAACAAACGTATGGTACTGCGAGTACCATGACGCTGTCGGTCCTGCGCCTCCTGAGATGGCCGCGGAACATGCACGGACGCCGAGGTCTGTGCAGCCTTGTCCTTGGACCTAGCAGCATCGTGAGCTCCCTCGTCCATGTCCGTTCTTCTGCCGGCGTCTTCCCCACCACTCATTTGCTCCGGCGGTGGTGGGATCGACGTGGATGGAACAGCTGCCGCCGAAGTCTTCTTCTTCGGTGGCATGTCGATGAAGAAGTTGAAGGTCTAGCTCGTATGAACGCCGGATCAGGTTCACACAATCTCGACGCCCCCTACCTGGCGCGCCAAAGATGTCGGGGAAACTGATCCACGAACACCTATGGGGCCGGCGGACCGAGCCCCTTTCGGTTCGGCGGGGGGCGGAGATCGCACAAAGAGCAGATCGAGGCGAAACACACGAGCAGTTTACCCAGCTTCGGAGCTCTCCGAAGAGATAATACTCCTACTGCTGCTTGTCTGATTGTATTGAGTTCTTGCTCGGGAGCGCTGAGTGCTACAGTACACTCGAGCTGCTAACGAGACCGAGCGTGAATGTTTTCTGGCTTCCAACCGAACGAACCTCTTCTACGTTGCGCATGGGCCTCCTTTTATATGCTCAAGGGGTCACCGACAGGTGGCAACGTAGACAAGGGCAAAAATGGGAAAAGAGGGGTGGTTGGTACAGCTGCCTGCACAGTACATCCTACCTAACCCTGACGACAGGGGACAAGGGCATTGAATGCCCGTCTGCGTCGCCCAAATAGTGCAAAAAGGACCATCAGGGGCGCCACCGCCTGCCACGATGGCGATGTTGTCAGCGTCGCTCGCCACCTCGCACCGTTGGCTGCACAGCCTCCTGCCACGCGCGCCTGGAAAGACCCCAAGGCGACACGTTGGTGGATGTGCTGGAGCGTGGGTACAGAGTGGTAGCCTGCCGCGGCAAGCGCCTTGCCGCGGCCGTTGTCTTGTCGTGTCCAGAAGCTTGTCGCTCACCGGGCCTTGCCGGGACGCGTGGCGCGTCTCGGAAAGTTCCTTGAGATGCCTTGGTTGGCCTTCCCGGAAAGCTCCTCTTGACGGAGCCTTGTCTCCTTGGCTTAAATACTTTGTTCTTGAATGGCTCCAAAGGAACCACGGAGGACCTTGGCAGTCACCCGGCAAGCCTTGCCGCGGGGCGCTGCAACTGCCCGTGCACAAGTTCGGGATACTAGGGTACCCCTACTCTAGTACACCGACAACAGGCACCTCGGCAGGCTCGCTGGATGGGGTCACCGTGAGGGTCGCTGCAAAATGCATGTCAACTTCGAGGGTCGACTCGCCGACTTTGAAAGAGCAAACCTAGTTGCGCTACAACACATAGACGTGGTCGATCCTTGGGTGGTAGAGCACAAAATCTTTATTGAGAAGACGTACAATGACCAAGGCCAACAGAGGACGGAAGGAGATATACTCAAAGAGCACAACTCGTGTTTCACGCATTGGTTCAAGCAGAAGCTTCTGTCGTACCCTTTACATGAAGATTCTTCCGCGGAAGAACAACTCATATTCGCCTTGTCACAGGGCGCCGAGCACAACCTGATGACCTATGAGGCGTACGATATCAATGGCTACACATTCTACACCGAGGAAAAGGACATGAAGAGCGATGGTTATCATAACTCCAGGGTAACGATGGAATCCTACACCGGTAAGGACAAGGACAGATACTACGGAAGGATCGAGGAGATTTGGGAGCTGAGCTACGCTGGAGAGAAGGTGCCGATGTTCCGTGTCAGATGGGCCAAGAGCGTCCTAAAAGAAGACTGATATTTCACCACCATGGTTATACCCGAAGCCAAGTCCAAGACCGCGGGCGCAAACGTCACCGCGAAAAATGAGCCATGGGTACTGGCTTCCCAAGTGGACCAATGCTTCTTCATTACTGACCCGCCAAAGCCCAGTCGTGTTGTCGTGAGGAGAGGCAAAAGGAAGATCATCGGAATGGATGGAGTAGCCAATGGAGCAAGACTTCGACAAGTACGGCAACCCGAAGATCGAACATGACGACGACGATGAAGTAGCAGCACACACCACAACAAGAAGCAGGACCACCCTACCTAAAGGGCGTCCGTTCCACAGAAGAACTCCATTTGCGAAAAAGAAGGGCAAGAAGATTGTGAACAGATAGCTAGCTAAGATCGATTGTATTTAAATCGTAGTCTTCATTTCTCGATTGTATTTCATGGACACTTTTTGATATCATGAATATTTTTAAATTTCATGGGCACTTTTTGAAATCATGAGGACACTTGATCTCGATCCCCCTCCATCTCGATCTCGATTCCCCCTCCATCTCGATCTCGATCCCCCTCCAACCCTCCCCCGCTAGCTCCACCACATTTAAACACGTTTGAACATATTTAAACACAAATAAATATAAAAAACAGCATTTAAAATGCATAAAAAAATATTGGGGAGCCTGGGAGTCGAACCAAGGACCTCCTGGTGTGTGTGCTGCATGCTGACCAGTCGGGCTAGTGGGTGGGTTCTGTTGTAGATAGGGTTAGGTTGTAGATAGGGCTAGTGGGCTAGATTAAAACAAAATTCTAATGGCGCACCGAGGGGTGGTGTGCCATTAGAATAGTCCTACTTATGGCACACGAGGGGGTGGTGTGCCATTAGAAAGATTCCCCCCACACTAAATCCCCAATCTCTCTAATCTCTCCCCTGCCTCATCGATCTCACCCGCTGCCCCCCGTGTTCGCCGTCCCCCTCGCCGCCCTCCTCGCCTCCTTCACGCCGTCCCCGAGCCAAGCGCTGCCTCCCTCGCCGCCTCCCTCGCCGTCCCCGAGCCGAGCGCCGCCTCCCTCGACGTCCTCCCGCCCAAGTGCCCCCTCCCCCTGCGGCCCCGCCTGCGCCCTCGATGTGCTCGCCGTCCAACACTGCGCGGCCTGCCCAGGAGGACCGCCGCCATCTTCCTCTTCGACTACGAGGACCCGGACGAGCTCGAACGCCTAGGAGGACCGCCACCGCTCGACGCTCTCGACCATGCGGCCTGCCCAGGAGGAGCGCCACCGCCCAACGCCGAATTCGCACCGCCTCGACTAGCTCCGGCTGCCCCGAGTCGCCCTCGACCTCCCAAGTGAGCACCCGAGCCTCTTCCCCCTCTTTATTTCCTTCTGATGTGTTCTAGGGTTGGGGGTTGGAGAAATTTGGACAAGGAAAGGGGTTTGGAGAATTAAGTAGCTAGGGTTTTCCAAATGTTCAAATCTCTGAGCTTGCATTTAGATGCATTTTAGAGGATACTAGTCCCAACTAAGCATCCGCCTAGAGATTCTTTCTTTAAGTAGCTAGGCTCAATTAGTGAATTTTCCAGTGAGTTTGGATTCATGCAACTATATGAAACATTAATTACTATTCTTTCTGGCCACTAATGATAGATGTAACATGTAAGAAGTCCATAATTGATTAATGGATCTGTTAGTTTGATAGTCTTGTTACTCCTAGGTATCTACAAATGAGTAGATGAATATTTGTTACCAGGAGGGGTTACAATATCTTTCAAACTGATGTTGTTCTCATGATCATGCTTTCTAATGGTTTGATATAACCCAAAGTTTGGCATGGAAACTACAGAGGTACTATGTAGTGTTGTATTACTTCTTCCGGATTCAGGGTGTTTAAATGTGCATTAGTTCTTCTGATAATTAATGGTTAAAGTCCTTTGACAAGAATGTGAACAATAAGAGATGTAACCGATCCCAAAAGTAGAACCATGTATCTTTTGTCTCTACAATTCTCATGCAACAATATGGAACTAATTCTTTAAGTAGTTAATGAGAACACTTGGTCCATATTCATTTGCAGTGAACATACATTTTCACTGTTCTTATAATATTTGCTTGATGTCAGATTATGCTATGAGGATATTAGTCTAAGCCCAGTCTTGGATGCATTGTTTTATCCTGCGGTGGTTAAACCAGTTCTGAAAATTATCTAGTTTGACCTATACTTGTCCAGCTATCATAATCTATTCTTTGACCATGGTAGTAGCTGGCATTTTGTTATGATAATTTCAGTATATATCTTACTATCCTTTGTTGATCTCGTTGTATTTTCAATGCACAGGCAACTCTCCGACGAAGTCTCCTCCAGGTAATATATGTCTCATGCTTTCTAAAGAGTACTAGTATACTGACTAAACTATCCACTTGCTATGCTTAGCTGCTCTGTTGTCTGAATCATGACACTTTGCTAGCCGAAACTTGCCTATCACACTGTTGCTGTATTGCTCAACTAAAAACACAAATATTTGCAGGTACCCCGAGAGGCCCTTGAGTTTGCCGGAATGTTGATTAACTTCCGTTCCGGCAAATTCGGGTACTCCATATGTCCTATTTTCAGCAAAGGTCATGCTGAAATTTTAGCATGACTTTGCTAAAAATAGGACATATGGGGTACTTGCGACTAATGCATGGACCGGGGTATCTTAGTACTTAGTTAAGTAGGATCAAATGCCCCGTCATTCTTGCTGCATTAAACCATAGGTGGCAATAGAGCCAAGTGATTAGTGCCAAGTGATTAGGCCCAACCTAGGGTGCCTCGGCTTAGGCTTTTATGGTGCCTCGGCGTCGACAAACCCTAGATAAAAGCTTAGCTTTTAGGATGCCTCGGTGTCGACAAACCCTAAATGATGAGACCATGATCTTGTTCCTTTACAATAACCAACTTTTTGACCAAACTGCTTTCCTATTTAAAGCGAAACATGGCCAACAACGATGAGGCCGGCGGTTCGGGCGGCAAGCAATTCTGGGAGCTGTCCCAGGAGATGGAGGAACAACCTCACCGCTATGAGGACGCCGCGGAAGACACCGATCCTGATTGCACAACCCCTAGTGGCGTCGGGGATGACACCACTGATGGTGCCGCCGAGGATGTCACCACTGATGATGGCGGCGCACACACAGATGGCAGCCAACCGAAGAAGCAAAGGAAGGATCGGCACCCGAATGCGCTCCGCACCCTCAAGGAGGAATTCACTCAAGTGGACTCCGACGGGAATCCAACGGAGCCCAAACATATAGTCAAGGGGTACTCGGTTTAGCTCGGGTGCATTCTCCGAAGCACCGTCTCGATCAACACCGAGAACCTTAGGCATAAGGACCGAGGGAATTTGCGCAACCTCCTCTTCACGAAGCTGCACGAACGATACAAGTTCCCCGCCGAATTTGAAAACACACGCCTCTTAGGGAATAAAGTGAACAGTGCCGCCCTCACGAAGATGAGCACGGCCCTGTCTACTTGGAGAAGCGCGGTGAAGAGAATGATTGATAAAGGTGATAGTTATGAGAAGATCAAGGCGAAATATCCTTTGATGAGCGAAGATGACTACAAGGACTTCAATATAAAGTGCGAGAGCAGTGCAACCACCGAATCAAATCAATGGGGGAAAGAAATGCGGGAGTTGAACTTAGGGGAACACAAACTCGGTCCCGGCGGTTACAGAGTGGCGGAGCCTATATGGGACAAGGAGGACGCGGAGCGTGCCGAGCAAGGCCTACCGCCCCGCTTCGAGAAATACAGCGGTAACAAGCAGACCAGGAACTATGTTAGGGCCTAGTACAAGGAGGACCCGATAACAAAGGAGCTTACCACGGATCCGAAGACCAGGGCGCTTGAGCTTGTTCTGGTAAGGAATACACCCCCGCGTAATTAGCTCCATATGGTTGCACTCTAATTAATCCCCAATATTTCCAAATGGTTCACGTTCCTTTCGCAGGAAACTTAAAGCAGTAGCGCGGGGTCGTCTCAGAGCTCCCCTTTCGACACCCCTTTAAATAGGGCGTTGAACATAATGAAAAGCAAGGATAAGTTCACTAAGCCGACGTCAGCTGGTCGTGTGGCCGGCAAAGGCTTGTCCACAAAATGGGGGTCATACAATAACGCTGGTGTGCGGAAGGAGAAAAAGGCCAGCCCAGAAAGCCAGACGCGCGAGGTTGAAGCACTCAAGGCACAAGTGGCGCAGATTTCGGAGCTTGTCCAAGAGCAAGTGGAACAAAAACTGGGAACGAAGCTCAACGCCATGGTGCCTACGTTGATTCATGGGCTGACGACGTGGATTGTGGGTGGCCAACATGGGCCTCCCCCGGTTCCCAGCTTCACGGCCAGCAACTCGCACAACGCGCAGGCGGCGCCATTGGTGTATCTGGCGGCGCCATTGGTATCTCCGGCGGCGGCGCCATTGGTGTCTCCGGCGGAGGCGGTATTCGTGTATCCGGCGCCGGCACGGGCATTGGAGCTTAATGCACCCGGGTGTACGCCCGCCGGCACCTCGCCAGCAAGAGCCCCCTCCGTCAGTTGCACGCCCGCCGTTAGCGGTGCCTCGACATTAGCCGAGCTCGACGGCATCATGGTAACTAAGCCTCTTGGCCGATGACTTCATCTCCTTGCCTTTGACTGGGCATCCCTGACGCCATGTACATGTTTCCGTAGGGCAGCGCTGACGTTCCTTGCACTCTTCTGCACTTCGTGGGCGCCGAGTTGGTCGATGTCGCCAAGGGCAGAATCGTTCAACCGGTCAACCGCATGTTCCACGGTAATCTGATGCCACCCACAGCGTATAGGGTTGAAGTGGTTCAGGTGCTGCCAGGCTGCGACGAGCTGTTACCTCCGGTTCGACCCGCTGGGGCCGACGAAGAAGATGAGATGACCCTTAGCGCTTGCGTAAACTGGTCGCTGCTTTGGCCGAAGAGCCAGATTCGTTTGGGGGCAGGGGACACCACCCCACAAACAAGACCGCCAGTCATGCCGGCGCCAAGCCATGGCAAGAACACCGCAACGCTACCGGACCTGCCGGACATCCCTATGTCGGACATCCCTATGGCACAGGATCCGAACGACGACGACATCGACGACGGTACATTTACCAAAGTCGATAAGTACTTTGCCGAACATGGGTACGCTGACGAGTTCTGCGGGCCTCTTTCTCAAGAACCCAACCAAGACGACCGCAATCTAGATGGTACGACGGAGAAATCCAATTGCAATAGGCGTCGTCTGGCGTTCAGTTCTCAGGAGACGCCTCCAGCTCCTGCCTTCACCGAGCCTCAGATAGCTGAGGTGCGAAATATTATTAGCCCCAACACGCTCAAGAAGGCGGTCTGTGAGCAGAACTCGGTCCGATTACAGGAGATCAAGAAGAAGGGACAGAAATGAAAGACTAACAAGGGCGCCGGTGCGAGCCAGCCGGCACCGAGTTTGATCCGTGCTCAGGACGGGCCACCTTCACCTAAGGATATCTCGAGGAGGGTGCATGTGGCGGTAGGGCGATGCTACCGCCAAATATGCTGAATGCTGCAACCGGTGCTATGCGGAGTCTGCACGACAGTGTTCTTTCTTTGGAGAAGCGGCGTCTCAGAGAGAAGGATGTGGCGTACCCGGTTTTCGTGGCCAAGGTGCCAGAGGGCAAGGGCTTTGTGGATGGCGACATCGGGGGTACGATCGTCCTGCGGTTTGATGACATCTTTGCTATGTTTAACCTTCATCCGCTGCACTACACCTTCATTCAGCTGTTTTCGCTTAGTATGGAGATGCGGATCATTAGAGACAAGACCCCGGACATCGTGATAGTCGACCCCTTCTACATGCGTGCCAAGCACTTGAGCAGCGCTGGGGACCGCCAAGTTGCGAGTTCACACCTCGAAGGCGTCATTCTGGCAAACCCAGATAAGGATAACTTCCTTGTGGCTTACTTTCCTGAGTAAGTCATCCCTTAACCGCCCCGTAACATATGATTTCTTAGATTTCGATTGTTCTTTTTTTTTCTAACATTCCGTGTTCTGTGCAGTGACACGCATTGCACACTCATCCTCTTAAGCCCGAAATATTCCATGGCCACGTATTTCGACCCGAACCGTATGTCGGTGTACTAGAGTAGGGGTACCCTAGTACCCCGAACTTCTGCACGGGCAGTGGCAGCGCCCCGCGGCAAGGGCTTGCCGGGCGACCGCCAAGGTCCTCCGTGGCTCCTTCGGAGCCATTCAAGAACAAAGTGTTCAAGTCAAGGAGACAAGGCCCCGGCAAGAGGAGCTTGTCGGGAAGGCCAACCAAGGCATCCCAAGGAACTTGCTGTCACGCGCCACGCGTCCCGGCAAGGCAACCAGGCCCCGGCAAGAGGAGCTTGCCGGGAAGACCGACCAGGGCATCTCGAGGCCTAGTGGGCGACAAGCTTCCGGGCCCGACAAGACAACGGCCGCGGCAAGGCGCTTGCCGCAGCAAGCGGCCACTCTGTGCCCACGCTCCAGCGCATCCACCAACGTGTCGCTCTGGGGGCCTTTCCAGGCGCGCGTGGCGGAAGGCTGTGCAGCCAGCAGTGCGCGGTGGCATGCGAAGCTGACAAGACTGCCATCGTGGCGAGCGGTGGCGTCCCTGACGGTACCTTTTTGCACTGTTTGGGCGACGCAGACGGGCATTTAATGCCCTTGTACCCTGCCGTCAGGGTTAGGTAGGAAACACTGTACAAGTAACTGTACCAACCACCTCTCTTTTTACATTTGTACCCTTGTTTATGTTGCCACCTGTCGGTGACCCCTTTAGCGTATAAAAGGAGGCCCATGCGCAATGTAGAGGGGATCAATCGGAACCCAGAAAAACACATACGCTCGGTCTCGTTAGCAGTTAGAGGGTACTGTAGCGCTCCACGCTCCTAAGCAAGAACACAATACGATCAGACAAGCAGCAATAGGAGTATTATCTCTCCGGAGAGATCCGAAGGTGGGTAAACTGCTCGTGTGCTTCGCCTCGATCTGCTCTTTGTGCGACCTCCGCCCCCCCCCCTCCCCGCCGAACCGAAAGGGGCTCGGTCTGCCGGTCCCGTAGGTGTTCATGGATCAGTTTCCCCGACATCGGGCGAGTCGGCGATCAGCGCCAAGTTCTTCTCGATCGACAGCAAGAAGACGCTCGTACTCGCATCGAGCGCCGAAGAGAAGCGCGACATCAATCCGACAAGCGCGCCGGACCCTCTGTCAACATGCATGCGCCAGGGGAACCAGGCGACTTGCCGTACGCGGTAGGTTGCCCTGCGTTCACTCGTGAGCTGCGGCAAGTCCAGTGGCCCAGCACGAAGAACTTCAAGCCAGACGTACCGGACAAATACGACGGCAAGACGCATCCGTCGGAGTTCCTCAGCATCTACACCATTGCGGTGTAGGCTGCCGGAGGACGGGACGACAAGATCCTTGCCAACTACTTCCCGCTGGTGCTCAAGCCCAACGTTAGATCCTGGCTCATGCACTTGCCGGACAACTCCATATCCTCTTGGGCCGATCTATGCCATCAGTTTGTCGGCGCCTTCACAGGCGGCCACAAGCCCCATGGCCAA
Source organism: Triticum aestivum (assembly GCF_018294505.1). Taxonomy (NCBI): domain Eukaryota; kingdom Viridiplantae; phylum Streptophyta; class Magnoliopsida; order Poales; family Poaceae; genus Triticum; species Triticum aestivum. The sequence continues at coordinate 417,113,354 of NC_057807.1, forward strand.
GAGAGTGACCTTCATCTGCTCGCCCAGAAGGAAGGAGAGCCCCTGCACAAGTACATTCAGAGATTCAGCAGCGTACAGCACAACATCCCAGACGTCCACCCTGCCGCGGTGATCAGCGTGTTCCATCAGAACGTGTGAAACCGCAGGATGCGGGAAGAAATGGCGATGTTCAAGATCAGAGACGTCAGTGAGCTATATGCCCTGGCCGACAAGTATGCGCGTGCTGAGGAAGGGAGGAGACTCCCCGGAGAGAACATAGGAGCAGGAGGATCTGACAGTGATGATGCTGCCCCGGCAAAGAAAAACCGGCGGCGGAATAACAAGAAAAAGAAAGGTAAAGAGGTGCTAGTCGTTGAGCAGTCCGGCAAGGAAGCCAAAGCTGGTAACTCCGGCAAGGAGGTTGCCGCAGCTGTGGCAGTTGCCGACAAGCAGGATGGCACCAACAAGCAGTACTGCAAGATCCACCGCACCAAGGGCCATGACCTCCAGAGCTGCAAGAAAGTCGAGCAGCTTGTTGAGCAACAAAAATCTGAATACGAGCGGCGCGACAAGGAGAAAGCCCAGGAAGGTGCTAGAGGATCCGGCAAGAAACATCCCGGCCGAGGAGGACGCCGCGGCAAGGCCAAGTAGCGGCAAGGAGACAGGCCTCCCCGCGGCCGCGACAAGGATGAAGATGACGACGACGATGAAAATATGGATGATGACAAGACCGATGAGCAGGTGTTCTAGAAAGCCACAAAGGTCCTATGCGTTGACGGAGGTGCTTCTCTGCATACTTCACACCGCCAGCTCAAGCAGTGGGTGCGGGAAGTTAATGCGGCAGAACCACCCGTCGAGTCATGCAAGCTTCTGAAATGGTCCAGCACGCATATCATCTTTGATATTGAGGACCACCCTGATCGCATAACTGCGGTCGGGTGCTCGCCGATGTTGGTTTCACCAACTATCCGCAACCTCAAGGTCACTAAGATGTTAGTCGACAGCGGGGCCGGCTTGAACCTGATCTCCTCCGCGGTGCTCCAGAAACTCCAGATCCCTGATAGCGAGCTCGAAGAAACCGGCACATTTCAAGGAATCAACCCGGGAAGGAGCAAGCCGAAGGGAAAGATCACGTTGCCGGTAACATTTGGCAGCGAGTTGAACTTCAGGACTAAGAGGGTCACTTTTGACGTTGCTGACTTCCATTGCCTTACAATGGAATACTCGGCCGTCCAGCACTCGCCAAATTCATGGCAGCCTCTCACTATGCCTACAACATGCTCAAGATGCCAGGCCCGATGAGTGTCATCTCTGTCCCTGGCAACAAGAAGGATGCTCTTATCTGTGCCGACAAGATCTACCGGGAAGCAACAGCCGCAACAGATCGCAAGTCGCCGCAGAAGCTCCCGGGGGGAAGAAGAAGAACAAGTCCGGCAAGAGCTTTGAAGCCCACTCCGGCAAGCGCACCTGTTCGGAGTGCTGCGCTACCGTCGAGGACGCACCATCGAGCTCCACCGGCAAGTGTAAGAAGGCAATGGCATCTCCACCTGAGACCAAGAAGGTGTCCGCCAAGGAGGACGACACTGGTGGTACCTTCACCATCAGTGCCACTCTCGACACTAAATAGGAAAGCGTGCTCGTTGCTTTCCTGCGAGCGAATGTCGACGTGTTTGCGTGGCAACCGTCTGACATCCCCGGTGTTCCGAAGAAAGTAATTGAGCACCACCTTGCCGTCTGTCCTCATGCGCGGCCCGTCAAGCAGAAAGTCAGGAAACAGGCAGTGGAGCGCCAAGAATTCATCACAGAAGAAATCAAGAAGTTGGAAGCAGCAGGCCTTGTCAGAGGAGTGCTCCATCCCACGTGGTTGGCCAATCCTGTTGTTGTGCGCAAAGCTAACGGAAAATGGAGGCTTTGTACCGATTTCACTGATGTCAATAAAGCTTGTCCCAAAGACCCATTTCCCTTGCCGCGCATCGATCAGATTGTTGACTCCACGGCTGGATGTGATTTGTTCTCATTTCTTGATGCATACTCAGGATACCATCAGATCTTCATGGCAGAAGAGGATGAGGAGAAGACCGCATTCATCACCCCGTGTGGCACATACTGTTTCATACGGATGCCTTTCGGTTTGAAGAATGCTGGTTCAACATTTGCGAGAGTAGTCCACCACGCTTTTGAGCTGCAGATGCACAGAAATGTGGAGGCCTACATGGATGATATAGTGGTCAAGAGCAAGGATAGGGCGACCCTGATTCATGATTTAGACGAGACATTTGCAAATCTGCGCAAGATCAACCTCAAGCTTAACCCCGAGAAGTGCATGTTTGGAGTCCCTTCCGGCAAGCTTCTCGGGTTCTTCGTGTCTCAGCGGGGAATTGAAGCCAATCCCGACAAGATCAAGGCCATTGAGCAAATTGAAGCACCAAAGCGCGTCAAGGATGTACGAAGGCTTGCCGGTTGCGTGGCTGCTCTCAGCAGGTTTATCTCTAGATCTGCTGAGCGCGCCTTGCCATTTTTCAAAATATTGAAAAGGGCAGGTCCAATGAAATGGACTCCGGAGGTGGAGGCTGCGCTGCAGGACTTGAAGAGATACCTGTCCTCCACTCCAACACTTGTCGCACCTAAGCCACAAGAAAATTTGCTGCTGTATATAGCGGCAACCAATCAGGTGGTTAGTGCTGCGTTAGTGGCGGAGAGGGAGGCAAATGATGAGCCGGCAACCGCGGCAGACGCATCCAGCGACAAGCAGGGGGCTTCGCCGACAAGCTCTGGTCCCGACAAGGATGGATCTGCGCAGGAGCATGATAAAAAGGAGAAGAGAATGGTGCAGCGCCCAGTTTACTTTGTCAGTTCCCTTTTGCAGGGGGCTAGGTCAAGGTACTCTGGTGTGCAGAAATTGCTTTTCGGCCTTCTCATGGCCTCGAGAAAGCTGCGCCATTACTTCCAAGCACATGAGATCACAGTCGTCACTCGTTTTCCGCTGAAGAGGATACTACAAAATCCAGAAGCAACAGGCAGGATTGTTGAATGGGCACTGGAACTGTCAAGCTTTGGCCTAAAATTTGAGAGTACTTCAACTATCCAAAGCAGAGCATTGGCAGAGTTCATAGCAGAGTGGAGGCCAACACAAGATGAAGAAATTCCAGAGACGAGCATCCCCGTCAAGGAGGCGAGCAAAGAGTTGCTGATGTACTTTGATGGTGCCTTCTCGCTGCAAGGCGCCGGAGCGGGCGTGATGCTTGTCGCACCCACCGGAGAGCACCTCAAGTACATAGTCCAGATGCACTTTCCCAAGGAGCAAGAAACCAACAATACTGCAGAGTATGAAGGATTGCTTGCTGGTCTCAGGATCGCAGCAGACCTTGGGATCAAGAAGCTCATTGTCAGGGGTGACTCGCAGCTTGTCGTCCGCCAAGTGAACAAGAATTATCAGAGTCCATTGATGGAAGCATATGTTGATGAAGTGAGAAAGCTGGAAGAGCACTTTGACGCCCTACAGATGGAGCATGTTCCGAGAGCTCAGAATGACATTGCTGATGGCCTGTCGAAGTGCGCCGCACTAAAGTTACCTGTGGAACCAGGGATCTTTGTGCTCAAGCTGACTCAACCGTCTGTAACACCATCAACTAGACAGAGCAAGAAGAGGAAGTTGATTTCTGGCGACTATTTTCCGGTAGAGCTCCCCGAAGCCGCCGCCAAGAAAGTCCCCAAGATCAACACCAAGAGTGCTGAGGAGCAGTCTGCTCCGGCAAACCTTAGTGTTTGTTCCGTTGAAGCAGACGCTCCCGACAAGTTTTGCCCCGGCAAGCTTGCCGGGGAACATCAAGCTCCGACCGAGCCACAGGTTCTTGCCGTAGAAGCTGATGTTCCCGCAGCAGCAGAAGTGCCTTTAGTCTTTGTTGTCGAGCCACAAGCTCCAGCATGGGCACAGCAGATTGTCCATTTCCTTCAGACAGGTGAACTTCCCAAAGAGCAAGAAGAAGCAGAAAAAGTAGCCCGACAGTCAAGTATGTACCAGTTTGTCGATAGCACACTGTACAGAAGAAGACTCAACGGTGTGAAATTGAAGTGTATTTGCCGGGAAGACGGACAAAAGCTGTTGGCAGAGATACATGGAGGCATATGTGGTCACCACATTGGCGCAAGAGCACTTGCCGGCAAAGCTTTCCGGCAAGGTTTCTTTTGCCTGATAGCCCTCCAGGATGCAACTGCACAAGTAACCAAGTGTGAAGTGTGCCACTTCCATTCCAAGCAGATACACCAGCCAGCTCAAGCTCTCCAGACGATCCTTTTATCCTGGCCATTTTCGGTCTGGGGGCTTGACATCCTCGGCCCCTTTCCCCGAGCTGTCGGGGGCTTTGAGTACTTGTACGTTGCAATCGACAAGTTCACAAAGTGGCCAGAAGTGGAAGCAGTGAGGAAGGTGACATCACAGTCAGCAGTTAAGTTCTTCAGGTCGATTGTTTGCCGTTTCGGGACCCCTAACAGGATCATCACCGACAACGGCACACAATTCACGAGCCGCACCTTCATGTAGTACGTCCAAGATCTTGGTGCCAAGGTCTGCTTCGCTTCTGTTGCTCATCCAAGAAGCAACGGTCAAGCGGAGAGGGCAAATGCTGAAGTGCTGCGCGGGCTCAAGACCAGGACTTTCGACAGGCTGCGCAAGTGCGGAAGAAACTGGATCGAGGAGCTGCCGGTGGTTCTTTGGTCGATCAGAACGACGCCAAATCGAGCCACTGGCCAGACACCTTTCGCTCTAGTCTATGGAGCAGAGGCAGTTCTCCCCACGGAACTCGTATACGGATCACCTCGAGTGCTCGCTTATGATGAGCTTGAGCAAGAGCAGCTGCGACAAGATGACGTGCTGCTCCTTGAGGAAGATCGTCTTCAGGCTGCTGTACGAGCTGCTCGATACCAGCAAGCTTTGCGCCGCTACCATAGCCGCAAAGTTAATGCCAGAAGCTTCGAGGAAGGCGACCTTGTTCTTCGGCGCGTTCAGTCCGCCAAGAATTCCAACAAGTTGACGCCGAAGTGGAAAGGCCCTTATCGGGTGAAACGGGTCACTAGGCCCGACGCTGTCCGCCTTGAGACCGAAGATGGCATTCTGGTGAGCAACTCCTGGAACATTGAGCATCTTCGTAAGTTTTACCCATAGGGCGCGGTTGCCGGAACCTGTTCCGGCAACCACCTTTTCTACAAGTCTTGCCGATGTTGCATGTAATCCTTTGTACAAAGCCGGGCGCAGATCCCGTGCATAAGTAAAGCTCATGTGCTCCGCACATCTTGTCAATTTCATGCATTATTTTCTTTCTTGCATGCGTTATCTGACGTTTTGTGCAGCACCTGCCCCCGGTAAGCAATAACGAGCCGAAAGGCTCCATATCTTTATTTTCTCTTCTTTCTTTTTTCTCAACAAAGGAAAGGAAGGTCCCCTCGAACACAAGTTTGCCGGGGGGGAAAGGAGAAGATTATGATGTGGACCAGGCGTCGTTTAAGGAAGTTATGCCTTGCCGGGAAGCAAACGACAGAAAAGCTAAGTTGCCAAAGTTTGAGCAATTAGTTTTAATTTTTAAGTTATCTTCCTCGAACGACCCTGCTTTGTATGGAAAACCTGTGCGCGAAGGAACCAACTCGTAGCTAGTTGCGCCCTTACTTTGTTTCGAGTCCGCTCAACAATTTAAGTGTGCTGCAACCAGTCGCGACAAGGTTTCTTGTCGGAAGCGGCACCGCCAGCAGGCTGCTGACGTCCCGCACTCAGCGCTCGCGGCTCGGGTGCCTACGCCGACAAGTTCCCTAAAAGCGTAGGGTAAAAACATACAAAGGAAGGAATCTAGTAAAGGAAATAACGTAGCAATCGATACCAGAAATAGAGTTATATTACAAAGTAACTTGTCGCAGCTCTAACAGATTGGTCTTATAATATGGCTAGCAGCGACAAGGAGAAAGAGAAAACGGGCGGCCTAGTCTACGCGATCGCCCTCAACCCTCTTGATCTCGCTCACCTTGTCCACAATGGGTGCGACAAGGGCCTTGAGCGCATCCAGATCGGCGTCAGGCGGCAAGGACCTGAGGACGTTGGTGAGGTTGAGGCCTGGGTTGCGGAAGGCCACCTTCATCAGCACCTTCTGGAGAGCCCCCGCACAAATCTTGCGCGACTCGTCAGCCAGCTGCTTTGGGATCCTCTCCCAAAGTCGCTGGAGTGCCGTCGCCACGCCCTTGAAGAACAGGCTGAGCTTGGCGCTGGGTTGGAGATGCTCGTCTGAAGGATACCCAAAGTCCTCCATCCCCAGCTGCGCCAGCTCCCCGTCGATGACTGCGGCGATATTCACCAGACCCTCGGTCCAGTGCTCCACAGTCTCTCTAAATGACTTTTGGGTAACGGCGATGCTCGCCAGCAGCGCCTTGTCGGCCTTGATCTTCTCCGACAAGGTCACCTCTCGCTCCTTGGCGCCGTCCAGCGTCTGAGTCAGTGTAGCCAGCTTCAACTCGAGATCCGCGTTGGAGTCCTTGGCGGTGCTGAGCTCCTTGTTCCTCTCAGTGAGAAGACCCTACAGCTCTCCATGGGCGGCAGCATCCTTCTCGCGCTCACGCTTGAGCGCGGCAAGCTCCTCGCCGCTCTTCCTGATATTGGCCTCCAGCTGCGCCACCTTCGCCTCCAGCTCTTTCTTGGCGGCCTCAGCAGCTGCGGCAGCGTCCTTTGCTTCCTTGAGGGCCCCGCCAAGTGTTTGCTCACGCGCGACGAGCTCCTCCTCATAGCTGTCAAGATTGGCCTTCTGCTGCACCAAATCGCCTTCTCGCGCGGACTGCTTCTCGGCAGCAAGCCGTTGTTGCTCCTCAGCTTCAGCCTTCTCGAGGAGGAAGGCTGTACGCTCCTCAGCGAGTCGCTCCTGCTCCTGTGCCAGAGACCAGAGAGCTTCCTGGTTGATGCCCCGGAGCTCCTCCGCGCGCTTCTCCATATCCACTCCCGCTTTCGCGACGAGCGCTTCTCGGTAGAGTGACAGCAGCTTCCGCAACAGCTGCTCCTCCTCAGGCTCGCCACTGCTGCTGCTTGGCGTGTCAACCAACGACAGCCCAGCGGAGGCGAGCAGCTCCTCATCGAAAGTTTCTCCTTCGACCGGCGCCCTGGAGCTCGACGCCCAGGGAAGCTTGATGAAGGTGTCGTCGCCGGCCTTCAAGTAGGCGCCAGGCTGGGGCTCTTCGGGGCCTGCCGCTGCAGCAGCGGCGGAGGGGTCGGCGGTCGGTGCAGCACCTGGCGCTCCTACGGCCTCGGGGCCGTCAGTGCGATCGCCGGATCCCTCGCCAGCCTCTGCGGTGGCAGCCTTGGCGACCTCTTCGCCGGCAGGCTCATCGGCGCCGGCTTCCCCTTCGGCGGCCTCGGTTTCCATCAGCTCTGTAGTAGATGGATCTGACGAACGGAAGAGGGAGAAGGGTCAAGCAAAAACTCAAAGAGAAAATCAGAAGAAGAAAAACCCAAGGGAAGTTTTTAGGCAAGTGGATTACCTGAGCTGGGATCTGCGGTCGCGGTCTCGACCACCGGAGGATCACTGGCGCTGTCCCTTGCCGGAGAACTGTCCCTTGCCGGAGAGTTCTCCCTTGCCGGAGAGCGCTCCCTTGCCGGGGACTCCTCCCTTGGCGGCGTAGTCGAAGCAGATGGCACTTCGGGAGCAGCTTCCGGGCACTACTGGTGAGGCTGTTCTGCTCCTACACAAATCAACAGTCAAGATATCAATAGAGAGAAGAGCACCAATGAGCGCCTGTAAGCCAGAAGCAAACCATGTACTTACGCTGGGGGCTGCGCTGGGGGCTGCTTTGGGGAGTAGCTTCCGGGTCCGTCAAGGTGGTCTCAGACAGACCCCTTGCTGACACGGTGGGATCATCCTCGATGACAATCACCGCGGCCTTGGCTCTCTTCGCCGCTCTCTGGGCCAGCGTCCTGAAAGGGAATCGGTTCAGATTGAAGCAAGTCAGATACAAGACTAAAGCAACAAGAATTGAAGAACTACAAGGACAGCAAGGGAAACTTACTCTTCTTCCTCCTCGTCGGAGCTGAGCGCGGAGAGATCGAAGTCCGGCTCCCCTCCGGTGCGGCGAGGCGGAGGAGTAGGATCCCTTGCCCGCTTGACAGGGGCGGTGGCGGTGGACCGGGAGGATCCCGCTCCAGTTGCCGCAGCAGCATGAGGCGCTCCCGCGGCAACATTGCTTGCCGCGGTAGAGCGTGTCGCACGGCTCGGCGGCTGTTGGTCCGTTTGCCGCCCCGCTACGTCCCCGGCCCTGCGGAGCTGCCTCCTTGCCGGGGCCGGGGACTCCGCCTGCGGCAGGCTGTCTGAAGGTTCGGGATCTTCCTCGCCAGGCTCACTCGGCTTCGCTTCAGGGCGAGCAAGATCTTCCTCGCCGGCAAACTCCTCGCGCTCGGCAAGGCTTGCCGCCTCTGCTGCCTCTGCTTCCTCCACGGTGAACCCGAACTCACCCGCGGCAGCTGCTGCCGCAGCCTCCTCCGTCCTGGTGGCGATGCGCTGCAGCTCCACGTCGGTGGTGTCGCGGGTGAGGCTCTTCTGCTCATCGGCGCGGACCGGCACTTCTTCCAAGTTGTCGAAGAACGCCCACACGACGTCATCCGCAGGCTCTTGCCAAGTTGGAATGATTCTGTGGGAATCGCACAACGGCATCATGGTGCGGATCCGGTCAAGCGATGAATTATTTTACAATGGAACGACGCTCCTCGGCAAAACGAATGGGTGCTGGGGGTCGCGTTTGAACAGCTCCAGAAGCATTGCATCCAACTCCAGGACGGTGAAGTTGAAGTTGAGGCCTGGACGCAGCCGCATTATATCCGCCGAGTTCTTGAACTCCCAGGCGGGTCTCCCCCTCTCCTGCAGGGGGGCGATGCGGCGGCGAAGGAAATCCACGCCAACGGCGCCTACGGTGAGCCCGGCAAGCCTGAGGCGAAGGATCCGGGTGACGGCGATCTTCAATCTGTCATCTTCCGGGGCCACGTTGCTCCAATCGTTGCCGCGCACGATTGGGGCTTGGTGCAGGGCAGTGAATGGCTGCAGGTTCTCCTCAACGATCCAGCACCACTCCGCTCTCCACTCCTCCCATTTGCTGTGAAGCTCACCCTCCAGATACGCTTCCTTCTTGCCGACTCTCGAGATCCAGGCGATCCCTCCGGCAAGCGGCTCTCCTCTCTCGACCCGGGGCATGAAGAAGTGGCGGAAAAGGGCTACATTGGGGTGGACTCCGACAAAGTTTTCGCACAAATGTGCGAAAACTGCCATGGTCAGAACGGCGTTGGGGGTGAAATCAAGGAGGCGGAGCCCGTAGGTGTTCATTATGTCACAGAAGAACTCCGAGAAGGGCGGGCAGAGCCCGCAATAGAAGAACAGCGTGAAGAATGGGTACCCGTTTGGAGCCAGTTCCTAAGCGGCGGCCGGGAGTACCCTCGTGCGCGGATGCGCTCACGTCTCCGTCGACCAGAAGAGGTAGTAGTACTCCCTCAGCTCCTGCGCACCCAGCTGAGGGGAGAAGATCGCCCGCTCCTTCCGCAGCGCCATGAGCCGCTGCGCCTCGGCCGACTTCACGCCCTTCCCCTTGTCGGCTTTCGGAGCCATGGCGGAGGTGGTGGGGGAGGTCGACGGCGTTGGTTATGCTGGTGGCAATGGGGGGCGGAGCGCTGCTCTCTCTCGGCTTGGAGAAGAAGGGG